>NW_005843504.1:65678-68865 GCF_000455745.1 Alligator sinensis
ACCCCCACACCTTCCCAGCCAGCGCCGCGGCCGGGCCTGCCCGAGCCCCAGCTGGCCCACGCCCCCCCCACAAAATGCCTGGAGCCCCCATCGCACCCTGAGGAACCCAGTGACCTGGAGGAGCTGGAGCAGTTCGCCCGCACCTTCAAGCAGCGCCGCATCAAGCTGGGCTTCACCCAGGTGCGGGGCCTGGACACCTGGGTTCTCTGGGCAGTGGGAGACTAGGGGGTGAGGATAGGTGGGGCCGGAGCCCAGATGCCTGGGTTCTCTGGGCACTGGGGGTCTAGGGGGTGAGGACGGGGGGCCTGGGAGCCCAGCTGCCTGGGTTCCGCTCTGGGTCCGATGGGTCAGAGTGGGGATGGGCAAGGCCTCCAGTTGCCTGGGTCCTGTGGGGCTGATGGCACCTCCTGCAGGGTGACGTGGGGCTGGCCATGGGCAAGCTGTATGGCAACGACTTCAGCCAGACGACGATCTCGCGCTTTGAGGCCCTCAACCTCAGCTTCAAGAACATGTGCAAGCTCAAGCCCCTGCTCGAGAAGTGGCTCAATGACGCCGGTGAGCACCAGGGCGGGGAGGGGGGGCCGGGGGACCTGGGTGGTCCCAGGGCCGGGGCTGATGGTGCCTCCTTCCCCATAGAGACCATGTCAGTGGATGCGACACTGCCCAGCCCCAACGCCCTGAGCAGCCCCAGCCTGGGCTTCGACGGGCTGCCTGGGCGCCGCCGCAAAAAGAGGACCAGCATTGAGACCAATGTGCGCTTCGCCCTGGAGAAGAGCTTTCTCGCGGTGAGACACCCCCCACCCCCCCCAATGACCGTCCCACAACCCCTCCAGGACCCTTGGAGACTCCTGTGCTCCCCCCCACCCTGTGTCACCCCCCCCATGACAGTCCCATGACCCCCTTTGTGACCGCCCTTCAGGACCCCTGGGATCTTTTGTGACCCTCCTAACCCTGTGTGACACTCCTATGACAGTCCCACGATCCCTGCCGTGACCCCCATGACCCCTCTAGGATCTCTAGGACCTCCTGTGCCCCCTCTGAACCTGTGTGACCCTCCTATGACAGTCCCATGCCCCCCCTCTATGACCCCTCACAACCCCTCCAGGACCCCTGGGACCTCCTGTGACCCTCCCAACCCTGTGAGACACCCCATGACATCCCCATGACCCCCTATGACAGTCCTGTGATCATCTTTCACACTCTTATGAACCCCTCTGTAACCCCTAGGATGCGTCAAAAACCCCTGGGACCTCCCACAACCCCCCCATGACCCCCTCTGACCCTGTTGGACCCCCCCATGATACCCCTGTGACCCCCTCTGACAGTCCCATGCTCTTCTCTGTGACCCCCAATGACACCCCCATTTCCTCCTGAGATCATCTATCACACTCCTGTGAACCATTGGTGATGTGTAGGGGGTGCACACGGGTGCAGTGCACCCCCTGAGTGTGGTAGTGCACCCCCTGTGAAAAAGCGCCTCTGGCATTCTCAGCAGTGCCTGCGGACAGATGCTGCTTGCCACCCCCACCCACTGCCAACACCACCAGTGGTGTCTGCTGGTGGTCGCCAACCACTGGTTGGTGCTCGCCACGCCCCCTGCCTCGCCGCCAACAGCGTTGCCAGCGGGAGCTCCTCACGTGCCATCGCCACACTCCCGCTGCGGACAGTGCCGCCACCGCCCATGGGAGCTTGCCGTGCCCACTCATCCTCCGGGGGCATGCAGCATTCATGCTGTGAACCCCTCCGTGAATCCTTCTGTGACCCCTCCCAGACCCCTGGGACCTCCCACCACCCTCCTGTGACCCCCCCCATGACACCCCTGTCACCTCCTCTGTGATCCCCCAACCCTCCCATGACCTCCTACGACCCTGTGTGGTCCCCTTTGATACTCCAGTGACCCCTCCATGATCCCCTGCAAACCATCCTCGATCCCCTGTGACCTTTCATGACCCCCATAACCCACCCAGGACCGCCCTTTGACCCCCCCACAACCCCTCCGTGACCCTTCTGTGATTCCCATGACTTTCCTGTGATCCCTGCAACCCCTCTATGACTCCCATGACCCCCTCAGGATGCCTCCCTGCTGGGGCCATGATCCTTTCCTGGGGACCCCTGGGAGCCCCCTCCCCCCCACAGCAGTGCCCTGGTGACCCCGTGCCATGGCCCCCCAGAACCAGAAGCCTACCTCAGAGGAGATCCTGCTGATCGCAGAGCAGCTGAACATGGAGAAGGAGGTGATCCGCGTCTGGTTCTGCAACCGGCGCCAGAAGGAGAAGCGCATCAACCCCTGCAGCAGCAGCCCCATGCTGCCCACCCAGGGCAAGCCCCCCACCTACAGCCCCCACATGGTATGTGCCTCTGAACCACCCCCCGGCCCCGCCTGCAGCCCCCATGTGGTACGTCCCTTATAACCCCGCACCTACACCCTCACATGGTAGGTGCCCTATAACGCCCCCTGCCTGCAGGTCCCATGTGGTATGTCCCCTAAATGCCCCCACCTACATCCCCCATATGGTACATCCCTTCTAATCCCCCCCACCTACACCCCCCCCACATGGTACATCCCCTATAACCACTCCATCCATATGGCATATCCCCTATAATCCCCTCACCTACAGCCCCCACAATACATCCCTTATAACCCCCACATGGTACATTCCCCATACCCCCCCCACTTACCCCACATGGTACATTCTCCCCCACACCTCCCTCCCATGATACCTGCCCTGGCCCCCCCTCGACCCCATGCGCTCACCCCCGTGTCTGCAGGTGACCAGCCCTGGCCCCGGCGTGAGCCTCCCGCTCTCCCAGGCGTCCTCCAGCCTGAGCACAACAGGTCTGTTCACGTAGGGTTTACGGGGGGGGGCTCACAGGGGGTGCACTCTGTTTACGTAGGTTCTCCCCCAACATGGCGGGGGTCACTCTGTTTATGTAGGACCTACAGAAAGGGCACCCAGCCCTGGAGAACGGTGGGGGGGCACGTTTATGTAGGTCCTACCACATTTGGGCTAAGGGGAGTGTGTGTGTTTATGTAGGTCCTACCCCATCGAGGCAAGGGGGTTGTGTGTTTATATAGGCCCTACGCATTGACATGCCCCCACCCCCTACAGTGACTACCTTGTCGGCGGCACTGCCCCCAGGCCGGCCGGGTGCAGGCGGGGGGGCCCCAGCCCTCAGCCCTCCCCCG
>NW_005843504.1:68877-73147 GCF_000455745.1 Alligator sinensis
GGCTCGGGGTAAGTATCGGGGAGGCTGGGGGGGTGGGATGAGGGGAGGGGGGGCGCGTCGTTAGGGGGGTTAATGAGCCGCATCTGGTTTCACTTGCAGAAGCTCGGTGCTGGGGGTCAACACGGGGTTAAACCCGGCCCTCATGGCCACCAACCCACTGGCCACCATCCAAGGTGCGTGTGCACGGGCTCATCACTGCCACCCCCCTGGCCTGGCCTTGCACGGGGAGCAAGTGTGTGGGGATGGGGAGTGATTGTGTGGGGAAGCATAAGCGAGCGTGCAAAGAAGTGTGAGCAGATGCATGAATGAATGTGCAAGTAAGCAAGAGCATGCATGTGGAGAAGTGAGAGTGAGCTTGCAAGGAAGTGGACAGGTGTGCAAGGAGGTGAGCAAGCCTATGGGGAAATGGGAGTGTGTGGGGAAGCACAAGTGAGCGTGCACAGGACAGGGAGCAAGAAAGAGAGGAAGCGTGAGTGTGCAAGGAAGTGGGAGCAGAAGCATGAATGAGTGTGAAAATAAGTGTGAGTATGTGTGCAGGGAAGTGGGAGCAAACATGCAAGGAAGTGAGCAAGTCTATGGGGAAGTGGGAGTGAGCATGCTGGGAAGTTGAACAAGTATGCGAGGAATGGAACAGGTATGCAAGAAAGTGAGCAAATCTGGAGAAGTGTGAGCAAGCAGGTGGGGATAGTAAGTGTGTGAGGAAATGTGAGCAAGTGTGAGGGGAAGCATGAACAAACATGCTTTTGGGGAAGCAAGTGAACAAGTGTGCTAGGAAGTGAGCAAATCTTTGGGGAAGTGTGAACAAGTGTGCCAGGAAGTATGAGTGAGCATGTCAGGAAGTGTGAGCAAGAGTGTAAGGAAGTTTAGTATGTGGGGAAGTGTGAATAAATGTGCAAGGAAGTGAGCAAGCCTATAGGGAGGTGTGAATGAGTGTATGAAGAAGTGGAAGTGTGCAAGGAAGTGTAAGCAAGTGTGAGCAAATATGCAAGGAAGTGGGAGTTTGCATGCCAGGAAGTGTGAGCACCCATGCAGGAAAGTGAGCACACATGCAAGGGAGAGCAAGCCAGCATGTGACTGAGCTTGCATGCCAGGTAGCGACAGTGAGGGCGGGGGAGCATGAGCGAACTGGTGAGAGAGCATGAGTGGGCGTGTGTGTGTGGGGAGCGCACACCTGTGGGTGCGGAAGGAAATGCATGTGGGCATGAGGAGACATGCAAACAAGCGAGTGTGCAAGGGGCTCTTGAGTGTGTGAGGGCCCGGCCGGCCAATGCCCCCCAGACGCCCCCGTTCATCCCCGTCTGGGCCCCCCCATCGCATCTGTGGCCTCATGTGACACGTCTGTCACCAGCGTTCATCACACACTCATTGCACGCTTACTCCCCCATGTGTCTGTTCTATGTCGTGCGTGGGGGCCCCGATCTGGGCCCAGTCCTGGGGTATCGGCAGGGGTAGGGGGGCCCTGATCCGGGCCTGATCCTGGGGTATTGACAGTGGGGTAGAGGGGCCCCAATCTGGGCCCGATTCTGGGGTACCTGCAGGGGTAGAGGAGCCCCAATCTGGATCTGATCCGGGGGTACCTGTGGGGGGTAGAAGGGCTCCGATCTGGGCTTGATCCCAGAGTACTGGCAGAGGGGAGTATGGTCCTGATCTGGGCCGGATTCTCAGGTACCTGCAGGGGGTGGGCCCGAATCTGGCCCCAGTCCTGGGATGTCCTTAGTAGGTACAGGGTGGGCTGGGGGGGGCGGCCTGATTTTGGCTTGATTCTGGGGTACAAGCAGGAGTTAGGGGGGCCCTGATCCCAGCCTGATCCTGGGGTACCCCATAGGGGTGGAGGATGGACTGGGGGGGCATTGAATCTGGGCCTGATCCTGAAGTATAAGCAGGGTGTAGAGGGGCCCTGATCCAGGCCTGATCCTGGGGTACCCTATAGAGGGTAGAGGATGGATGGAGGGGGGGGGCCTCAATCCAGGCCCAATCCTGGGGTATCAGCAGGGGCCCCAATCTGGGCCTTATCCTGGGGTTACCCCATAGAGAGTGGGAGAAGGGGCTTGGGGGGGCCAGCAGGGCGTAGGGGGGCCCCAATCAGAGCCCGATCCTGGCTCCCTCTCACCCCTCTCCCCCCACTTTCTCCTCTCCAGCCTTGGCCACTGGTGGCAGCCTGTCGCTTAGCAGCCTGGAGGGGGGCGGGGTCCTGAACCACGCGGGGCTGCCGCTGCTGGCCCCGCCGCCGGGCGGTGTGGGGCTGGTGCCGGCACCTCCTGGCCCCCCTGGCCTGCTGGGCAAGTCCCCCGGGCGCCCGTCCTCCTCCTCTTCCTCCTCCTCGTCCTCCTCTTCCTCCTCCTCGTCCTGCTCGTCCTGCGACGCCGGCCACGACCCCGACCCAGATGCCCCCATGGAGTGAGCGGCCGGGGGGTGGGGCGCCCCAGACGGACACGCGGACGCCCAGACACCGACCAAAAAGAAACACGCAACCAAAAAGAAACAAAAAGACAAAAAAAAAAAACCAGACCCAAAGGAGGGACATGGAGCCGACAAGGAGCTGACACGGGGCCCTGAGCCTGTGGTAGGGACCGGGACCCCCGACGCGAAGCCAACATGGGGTCCCAACCCCCCAACACGGAGTCGACATGGAGCCCCAAGCCTGTGGTAGGGACCAGAGCCCCCAACCTGGAGCCCTGAGCTGATGACAGTGCCCAGAGCCCCTCCCGGAAGGTCAGGGTCAGGGGTCAAGGGTCAAGCTTAGGCACCACCTTCCCCCCCTCCCCCCCACAGCTGCACCCAAAGGTTTTGTACAGACTTCTCTGCCTAGCTCCATGGCCCTGATCCTGCCGGAGGGAGGCGATCTAGTCTGAGTTAGCACGGGGTGGGGGGTTCGATCCATGCACTGTGCAAGGGCCGGGGAGAGGATTTAGGAGCCCTTTTTGACTCCCCCCTCCCCCCCGCATGCAGCCAGGGGCCAACCTCCTCCTCCAGGCTCTGGGCTCCAGCTCCAGGCCCCTCTGTGCCCCCTCCCCCCGGAACCGGGGGGATCCTCAAACCAAAAAGACCCCCAAGAATAAGGAACAAAGGACCATGGGAGCCGGAGGCTGGGCGCTGGGGGGGGCGTCGCGGCGCCCGCGCTCTCTCTGTCTTGCCAAATATACCTCATGGAGGGGCTGAGACCGCTGCCACCTCCACTGGAAACCAAATGGACCCCACGCCGGGGGTGGGGTGCAGGGGCTGATGGACCCAGGCGTCCGGGCCCCTCCTCCCCTGACCTCAGAGCTTTAAACCCCCTTCCCGGCGCTTGGAGACCCCGGACTCATGCCCCACCCTCATCTCTCCTCCCTGTGGCTGACCAAAGTCCAGCCATGAGGTGCCATGGGGCGGGGGGGGGGCGTTGACCTTGACCTCTCCTGGACCCTTTTCTAACACTCCTCCCACCATGGGCCCCTAAACTGCCCTTTTTGGCCCCAAAACAGGGGCCAGGGGGAGCACAGGCCACGTTCCCTCCTTTGAATGTATTTCTCGGAGTGACTGGCTTTTCCTTTCCGGTTTCGGGGTTGTTTTCGGGGTGGGGGGAGGGGGGTGTGGGGATAATGGGGGAGTGTGGAGGGGTGTTTCTAGCTGGACCGCGTGCCCCGCGGCTTCTTGCTTCTTACTGTATAAAAAGGGGGGTGGGGGGCAAAAAGTCTTTGAGACAAAAAAAGGGGATGATAAAAAGGGGCAAAAAAGACCAAAAAAAGTTTAAAAATGAAAAAAAAATAAAAAAAGAACCCATCCCCCAGAAAACCAAAACAAAAAAAAAAAACAAAAAAAAAGATTCTAGACCAAAAATGACCCTATCTCCAGGTATGGGGCACGGTGGGGGTCCGGGAGCCTGGATGCCTGGGTTCTCTCCCACAGCTGTGGGCCCCCACCAGCCCTTCCCCCTCCCGGCCCGGGGCACCCGGGATCTGTGTAAAGAAATAAAACTGAGAGCTTTAAACTGCAAAACCAAATATTTTGCCCCATGCCAGGGCCCTGCCAGGGGTCCGGAGGGGTGCGGGGGGGGAGGGGAGGCCAAGCCGGCCCCCCCCCACTGCTCAAGGAGATAGCTTGCCATATACCTCATATAAAGATAAACCAAATAGAAATGCTTTTATTAGGGTGTGTGCCAGCTCCGGGGGGGGCCCTACACCCCCCTGCCCAAGTCCCCCTGGGTCCCTGCCCCTCCTTGGGCCCCTTGTTTGATGGTGTTTTGGGTTTGTTAGTCCTCCCCAGGCCCCTCCTGGGTCGGGGGGGGGGGGGG
>NW_005843504.1:73179-77995 GCF_000455745.1 Alligator sinensis
GGGTTTGTGCCCCCCCCCCGGCCCCCTCGGGGGGGGGGGGGGGGGGGATGAGAGGGGGTGTCTCCCCCCCGGCCCTCCCCAGACTCAGCCAAAGGTGGCCCCCCCCAGTTTATGACCTCCGTGTTTTATGTTCCTTCCGGGGGGCCTTGCTGGCCTCATTAATTTATTCATTAGCCCTGGGGGGTTGGGGGGGCAACAGGGAGCTGCGTCTCCTTGTCCTTTCCCTTTCCCTCCACCCTGGGCCCTTCCTTCTTTTCTTAATTATTGCCGTTAATGATGAATGATCGTTATTTTTTTAATTAAAAAAAAAAATCTTGCAACCAAAGACGAGTGGAGAGAAGGGGGCGGGGTGGGGGGGTCCAGGGTGGAGATGGGTGGTGGGTGCGGTGAGGGAGAGAGAGAGAGGGGCAGTTGCCCCCGAGCCGGCCGTGTGCCAAACCTCGTCCTCCGGAAATACCTCTCGGCCCCGGGCTTGCTCGGCGCTCGCTCTCTCTTCCACGTGACGATGGATTTTAGCCCTCGCGGGACCTGCTCCTTCTTCCCCTTCCCCCCTGCCCCACACCAGAGCAGCTGGGGCAGCATTCCAGGACCTGGGGAGTTCTAGGTCGCCCTTCTGTGTCCAAGGTGCTTTGTGGAGTTCTAGGTGGCTCTTGGCGACCTAGAGTGCCACTGGTGTTCTAGGTGCCTCAAGGTGCTCTAGGTTGCCCTTGGTGATCTAGGTGCCTCAAGGAGCTCTAAGTTGCCACCTGCGCTCTAGGTTGCCCTTTGCAATCTAGGTTGTCTTTGGTGTTCTAGGTGCCCCAAGATACTCTGGGTTGCCCTTGGTGATCTAAGTTGCCATTGGTATTCTAGGAGCCTCAAGGTGCTCTCAAGGTTGCCGTGGCAGTTGAAGTTGCCTCTTGGCTTCCTAGGCACCTCATGGCATTCTAGGTGGCACTCAGTGTTCTAGCTTGCCCCTTGGTGTTCTAAGCACTTCTTAATGGTCTAGTTGCCTCATGGCATCCTCAGTAGCCTTTGGTGTTAGAGATCTCCTTGTGGTGCTCTAGAGGTTCTGTGATGTTCTCTCAGTGCTCTAGATCACCTTGTGGTACTCTAGGTGGCCCTTGGGGTTCCGTTCACCTCTTAGAGTTCTAGATGGCCCTTGGTGTGCTAGATCATATACTGGTGTTCTAGGTCACCATGTGGTGCTCTAGGTGGTCCTTGGTGTTCTAGGTGATCCTTGGTGTTCTGGATCATCTCCTGGTGCTCTAGCTATCCCTTGATGTTCCAGGTCACTCCTTAGAATTCTAGATGGCCTATGGCTTTCTAGAAGGCCTGTGGTGTTCTAGAGCATTTCTTGGTGTGTTAGATCACCTCCTGGCATTCTAGATGACTCTTGGTGGTCTGGGTCACCTCATAGCATCTAGATGGCCCTTGGCGTTCTAGATCACAGTGTTTCTAGACAGCTTTTGCTGTTCTAGATCACATCGCAGGTTTCTAGATGGCCTGTGGTATTCTAGATCATCTCTTGGTGGTCTAGATAGCTCTTGGTGATCTGGATCACCTTTTAGCATTCTAGATGGCTGTTGCTGTTCTAGATCACTTTGTGGTTTTCTAGATGGACTGTGGTGATTTAGGACACTGCTTACAGTTCTGGAGTGACCCATGCTGTTCTAGATCACATAGTGGGTTTCTAGATGGCCCACAGTGTTTTAGATCACTTAGCGAGTTTCTTGATATCCCTTGGTGTTCTAGATCACAGAGTGGGGTCTAGATGACGTGTGGTGTTCTAGATCATCTCTGTGTTCTAGATCACACTCTGGCAGTCTAGATGGCCCTTGGTGACCCAGGTCACCCCTTAGCATTCTAGATGGCCCTTGCTGTTCTAGATCACATTGTGGCTTTTTGGGTGGCCCTTGGTGATCTAGGGCAACCCTTAGCATTTTAGGTGTCCCCAGATCATCTCTTGGTGTTCTACGTTGCCGGTGGCTATCTGGGCTGGGCTGGCTGCCCTGCCCCGGGGGCTGGACATTGTTGTGCTCCTGACCTGCCCATGAGGTCTCCTGGTGGTGTTGTGTGGGGGGCAGGACCTGAGGCCGCACCAGCCACCTCGGTGTTGGCTGCTCTGGCTTCCTCCCAGCATTCTAGGTTCCTCTTGGCTGGCAAGGAGATGGGCTGCCCCAGTCTGCGGTGGCCATTCATGGTGTCCCCAGGGCTCTCAAGCAGTGGCCATTCATGGTGTCCCTGGGGCTCTCAAGCTTGGAGTGGGGGGAAAGAGGTGAAGCTGGGGAGACCAGGATGGAGCCGGAAGGGAGGCACAGACTTCTTGGAAGCATGAAAGGGTGGGACTTCCTGTTCCAACAAGGCTGAGGGCGGGACTTCCTGTGTGCTGACTGGGGCAAGGGGGTCCTTGTCATGTGGCGGCAGGACAGAATTTCCTTCCTCCTTGGGGTGACAGGGGTATGTGTGCTCTGCTGGAAAGGGGTGGGACGTCCTGTTCTCTGCATGGTGGGACTTCCTGTCCTTGGTAGGGTGGGATGTTCTGTTCTCTGCAGGGTGGGTGGGACTTCCTGTTCTCTGTGGGTCCTCTCTGCATATAGGCAGGGCTTCCCCATTCTTTCCCAGGCACACTTCCTCTTTGCATCAGGGCAGGACTTCCTGTTCTCTGCAGGGCGGGACTTCCTCTTCCGTTGTCAGGGGCAGAAGAGATACCAAAGTCTTTACACCACATCAGCCTATTAGGTCATGGGGCAGGGGCCCTCCCACTCCCCCCCCGCCCCCTCCCCCCGCTCTGGGCAGACTCACCCCGTCTGCTCCAGCGTCAAGGGGGCCCCAGCCCCTGCCCCACTGGGTGGGGCAGTGAAGGGGGGCCGGGGGCAGGTGGGACAGTTGGACAGACAGAGACAGACGGAGCCCGGGCCAGGCCCAGAGAGCCCAAAACAAGCACCTCCCGGATCTGGCCCCAGCTGCTTTGGCCGGCATGTGCACACATGCGTGCACACACACACGGATGCACACACACACGGAACCCAGTTCTTCCACACACATACACAGAACCCAGGTGCCCCCCCGCCCCACACAGAGCATCCAGGTGTGTGTGAGATGCGCACACTTGGATATTTGCACATATGAACCCGGGTGTCCAGGATGCACACACACACGCACATAAATATTTATGTGTACATATACCAATACGCACACCCATATTGGTTTATGTGCAGGAACACACACGCGCGCACACAACCCAGGCATCCAGGTCACATACATACACATACATTCATGTGCACATATACTGACAGGCACACACATATGAACATGTGCACAGCACTTGGGCACCTGGGTCTCTCTCCCTCTCTCTCATGCGTGTGCACACACACACACACACACACACACACACTTCAGGCATCCAGGATGCACATGAACATACCTACATACATGTGCACACATATCTGTGTGCACACACACGAACCCTGGCCTCTGGGACACACACATGCATGCACAGAGCCCAGGTGTCCGAGTCTCTCTGTCTCTCTCTGTGTCTCTCTCTAACACACACACACACCCCCATGCCCCTTGGGTGTCCAGGGCATGCTCACACCTACCTACAGACATGTGCATATACATGTGTGGGCACACACATGAACCCTGGCTTCTGGGATACACACACACATGCACAGAGCCAAGGTGTCTGAGTTTCCCCTATCTCAGCCTCACACCCCGAGGTGTCCAGGACACCCTTGTACCTACCTACACACATGTGCACATACATCTGTGTGCACTCGCACATAAACCCTGGCATCCAGGGGACACACACACACACACACACACACACACACACACACCTTTGTCCATGCACACTGAGACCCAGCCATCTGCCCCCTGTCCCCTGAACACACACAACACGCACATATGCCGGCCTCTGCCTATCCATCCCCCAGACCCATCTATACTGAGGGGGCCCAAACCCCTGCCACCCCCACCATGCCCTTGACCCTGGGGCTTCGTGTGCAAGACCCAAGGGCTTTGGAGACCGCCCTCACAACCCCCCCCAGCCTGGGACACAACCGAGCAGCCCTGGCCCTGGCTGTGGGGGGAGACTAGGACACAGGGGTGCCCCCCAGGCTGGGGCCAGGGTGGGCACAGGGCAGATCAAGCAAACCAAAGATGTTTCATTGACCACACACAACCCTGCTACCTTTTTATAAGAGACTAAAAAAAAATAAAAATAAAAAAATAAAATAATATAAAAAAATAAAAAAACAAGAAGCCGAAAAACCAAAAAACCCCTCAAAAAAGCCAAAAAAAAAAAAAAAAGCTAAAAAAATAAGAATTAAGAAAAAAAAAGAAAAAATAACACTTACCGTGACGTCACCAGGCAGGGGGCACAGCTGGGTCCCCCCCAAGCTCCGCCCCCTGCTTTGCACACTGGCAGTTGTGCGAGGAGGCTGGGAGGGGGAAAAAGGGTGGGGGAGAAGGAAAAAAAAAGGAAAAATGTATATTTTTAACTATTTGTCCTTGAGAAACGGGGATTTTAGCTGCTTCTTCTTCTTCTTGTGGCTGAGGGGCCGTGCGAGGCGTGTGTGAGGCAGGCATGCAAGGCGAGTGTGCGAGCGAGTGTGCGTGGGTCCCGCCGGACCTCTGTGGTTTTCTGTCCCCAGCTGGTGTCTCCTGTGTGATGCGTTACCCGGCTGCGGGGGGCTGACCCCGTGACCCCCTAGCCCCACCCCTTTTACCTGTGGCTCCTCCCTCCCTGATCCAGCCCCTCCCCCTTTTGTCCTGGCCCCTCCTCTCCTGCCCTAGCTCGGCTTCTTTTGTGACCTACCTCCTTTCCCCCCTC
>NW_005843504.1:78299-80335 GCF_000455745.1 Alligator sinensis
CCTACCCCCACGTCTCTGCCCTCCCACCCTGCCCCCCACCCGGGTAGCCATGTGTGCGATCCAGTCTCCCAGCTCGTTCTCGTTGTTCGTGGTTTTTTCTTGCTTCTTTTAATGACCTTTTTGTAACCGCGTGTGTCGCCCTCGGGGAACAATAAAGACGTGTACAGACGCCCGCCTCTGCCTGCCTCTGTCCCCGCCGCCAGCTGGGGCTCTCGAAGCCCCGAGCTCCACGTGCTCCCTGCAGCCCCTGAGCCCTGCCCCCTTCCAGGCCCCGCCCCTTTTGCCCAGACCACACCCTCTGAGGCCAATGTTTGTGCCCTGCCCTTTCCAATGGATTGGCCACTGATCTTGTGGGGGGGAGTGGGATAGGACCCAGGAGTCCCGCCTCTCAGCACCTCCTGCTCTAGCTCACTGGACCCCAGGTCTGGATCCCAGTGCTGGGGGAGGGGAAATCGCCCATGGGGGAGGCTGTATGGGCCGGAGAGTAATTTATTTACCCACCTTGCAATCGCCAGTGGTTTGGCCCAGTTCTCTGTTCTCATCCTCTGAACCTACATTAGTTTGATCCACCCCCCAGAACCCATATTGGTTTGTTCCAACCCCCCCAATCCCATAATAATTTGTTCTGCCTCCCAGGAGCCCACATTTGTTTGATCCACCCCCCAGAACCCATATTGGTTTGATCCATGCCCCCCCCTCCCCAACCCATATTAGTTTGATTCACTGCCCCCACCCATCCCCCGCCACATTAGTTTGGTCCAACCCCCCCCCTTTATATTGGTTTGGTCAAATGCACTTCCATTCCTTTTTTTATTGATTTGCTCCAATTTGTTGTTTCTCTCTCCCCCACCCCCCATAACTGCCTTATATTGGTTTGGGCCAATCTCCCCTATAATTCCCTCAGATTGGTTTGATCCAAATTGCTCCTCCCCATTGGTTTCTTCCAACCCTCTCTCCCCGATGCCTCATCTTGGTTTCGTCCTCTCCCCCACCATATAGTTTCCACTCCTGTTAGTTTGGTCCAATACCTCCTATTCCCCACCCCCCACATTGGTTTAATCCATTCTCCCCTACAGCCTCTGGCAGAGTGGTTTGTCCCACCTCCCCTATGACCCTCACAGTGGCGTGGTCCAAGCGCCCTTATCACCCCCTCCCCCCAACTCAGCGTGGTTTAACCCAAACACCCCTTTCACACTGGTTTTACTCTAGGCAGACAAGGTTCCTTGGGTGAATTTGATATTTTTTATTAGACCAACCCAAATGGTTGGAGGTTAGTTATTAAGCAAGCTTTCAGGTTCAAAAACCCTTCGTCAGGCTAAGGAAACTTCAGCAGTTGGTGTGTGCTCTTCCTGGATCTTCCTGGTTTTACTCTATACACCTCTGGGTATCGTCTCACAATGGTTTGACCCAATAGTTCCCCTAGAAACCTTCTCAAGATGGTTTGCCCTAATACCCCTCGCTCACAATGGTCTGACCCAATACGACTTTGCAAACCTTCCCAATAGTTTGAACCGGCCCTCTATTCCCGCCTCACACGTGTTGGAACCCCTCCCCCCCCCGTACATCGAGACTCACAATGGTTTGACCCACCCCACGAACATCCCAGAATGGTTCCGTTCAACGCCCCCTACTGTGCCTGCCCCTATAGTTCGACCCCACCGCTGGCAACTGCGTGGCCTGGCTGAGAGCCACAATGGTTTGACCCAATCCCCCCATCAACCCTCTCGTTTTGGTTCGGCCCAAGCCCCACTCCTCATTGCAGCGTGTGTAACACTGGTTTAACCCCGTCAGTGGTTTGCCTCGCACTCCCCGCCTCCCCTCACAATGGTTTGACCCAACACCCCGGGTGGGGCTTCCCCAACATGGCGTGCACCGCCTTGCTCTGACGTCACCGCGCCGCGCCGCGAGCGCTGATTGGCTGCCGCCTCAGTAAGACGCCCGCGGATTGGTGGGCCACAATAGGCCAATGGGGCGGCGCTTTCTTCGGGGACTGGTAGAGGCCTGAGCAGGCGGAGGTGAGGGGGGGAACCTGGGGG
>NW_005843504.1:81138-84035 GCF_000455745.1 Alligator sinensis
GCTGTACGAGTGCGGCGACTGCCTGCAACTCTTCCAGACGCCAAAGGAGTTCCTGGAGCACCAAGCCGGGCACTTGGTGCCTGCGGCACCCCCTGCTGTCAATGGCACGGCGCCGGCGGAGCCTGCGGGTGACCACAGCTATGAGCTGAAGGGCGGTGCCCCGCACCGGTGTGGGGAGTGCGAGCTGGCCTTGCCCACGGCCCGTGCGCTGGAGCTGCATCGCCGTGCCCACCGCCGCGGCGCCTTCCCCTGCGCCCTGTGCAGTCGGGCCCTGCCCTCGCCGGCCGCACTGGCGCAGCACGCAGCACAGCACAGTGGGGAGTCACGCCTGCTCTGCCTGGACTGCGGCTTGGCCTTTGATACAGAGCCCGCGCTACTGGCACACCGCCGCGCCCATGGGCCCAACCCACTGCATCGCTGCCCCTGCGGGAAGGCCTTCCTCAACATGACCAAGTTCCTCTACCACCGCCGCACCCATGGCCCTCTGCCGCCCACCCCCGAGGCTCCAGCACCCGCTGAGCCAGCCCCGGTGCCTGCTCCCGAGGCCCGGGTGCCGGACACCATGCCGCTGACCATCATCTACTCGGATGGCAGCACTGGGGGCGGTGGCGGGCACCGGTGCCTGGCATGCGGCAAGGCCTTTGGCAAGCAGCTGCAGCTGGCCAGGCACCAGCGCTTTGTGCATGGGCTAGAGCGGCGCCATGAGTGCCACACGTGTGGGAAGAGGTTCAAGAAGAAGTCGCATGTGCGCAACCATCTGCTGACGCACACCGGGGAGCGCCCCTTCGCTTGCCCTGACTGCCCCAAGGCCTTCAACTCGCAGGCCAACCTCCTGCGGCACCGCCTGACGCACACTGGGGAGCGGCCCTACCAGTGCCAGGTCTGCCTGAAGCGCTTCACACAGTCCTCCACGCTGCAGCAGCATCTCTTTGTGCACAGCCGGCACTACCCCTACCAGTGCCCTGAGTGTGGCGTGCACTTTCACCGCCCCTACCGCCTGCTCATGCACCGCTACCACCACACGGGTGAGTACCCCTACAAGTGTGGTGAGTGCGGGCGCTCTTTCCTTCTTCGCCGCCTGTTGGACGTGCACCGCTTGGGCCACGCCGGGCGCCAGCCCCATGTGTGTGGGGCCTGCGGGGCTGCCTTCGCCACAGCCCCGCAGCTGCGCGAGCATCGGTGTGGCAAGGCTGGGCGGCGCCACGAGTGTGCCACATGCGGCAAGAAGGTGAGCACGGCAGCTAGGCTGCGGGCACATGAACGGGTGCATGAGGCAGGTGCTGGGGCTGCACAGCCTGTGTCAGCACCGCTACCTCCACCGCCAGCACCACGCCGCCCTGCTGGGCCCAAGAGCTTTGAGTGCAGCGAGTGCAAAAAGCTGTTCAGCACGGAGACCTCGCTGCAGGTGCATCGCCGCATCCACACCGGAGAGCGGCCCTATCCCTGCCCGGACTGCGGCAAGGCCTTCCGCCAGTCCACCCACCTCAAGGACCACCGGCGCTTGCACACGGGTGAGCGGCCGTACAAGTGTGAGCAGTGTGGCAAGGCCTTCGCCATCGCTGTGCGCCTGGCTGAGCACCGGCGCACGCACACCGGGGAGCGCCCCTATGCTTGCCCCCATTGCCCCAAGGCCTACCGCTCCTTCTCCAACCTCTGGAAGCACCGCAAGCTCCACCAGGCCCAGCGTCGCGCTGCCGCACCAGACCCACCTTCTGCCACCGCCATCCCTGAGGAGGAGCCAGTTGTACCCCCAGCTGCCAACTACGCACCAGCACTGGCCATCATGGAGACCATCGAGATCTACCCGGCACCTCCTGCCGCTACCGAAGCTGTGACCACCCCCCTGGACGGGCTGCATGTGGGGGATGGCGTCTGAGTGGGGCCCTACCCCTGGTGGGTGGCGGTTTGTGCAGGGCTCTGCCTACTTAGGGGGCTGGTGGTTGGGGGCTGCAGCTCCGTGCCCCGCCTTGCCTGAAGCTGCCCCCTGGATTGCATGTGAAGGCAGGGGTGGGAGCTGAGTAGGGCTAGGGCTCGCCCTGACCGGGGTGCAGCTCTGTCCCTTGAATGGTTGGGCAGGGGGGTTCAGTAGACCAGCCCCCTAGATGGGTGGGCTCCGAGTGGCTCTGCCCCTTTCCAGGGCCTGCTCCCCGAATTGTAAATGGGGGTGGGGTTTGGGAGGGACTCACCCCCACCTAAATAGATAGGTGGCATTTGGGGGTGGGGCTCTGCCCTTTAACAGGGCCCTAGCTCCACCCCCTGGACAGGCTGTAGGTGGGTGGTGGAGTGGGCCTCCACCCATATATGGCTGTGGCTCTGCCCCCTGGGTGGGCTGTCCTTTGTGGGCAGGGCCTGGGGTACAGGTAGTGTGGTACAGGTTCCACCCCCCTCAGGACAAGCTCTGTTGTAGGGGCGGGGCTTAAGCAGGCTCCACTCTCAGTTGACTATGGCTCTGCTCATCAAGCTGTGGCTCAGCCTTTGCTTCTGCGTGGCCCTGGCACCTGCCCTCTTCCTTGTGCTCCAGCCAAGCTCTGCCCCCAGCTGCAGCCAGGCCCTGCTCCTGGCCCCCTAGTCATTTGGGCTTTTTTTTCTATTGCAGCAATTGCCCCCCCTAGCACTACCTGTGCACCCCACCCAGTTGGGGGGTTTCTGGGGCCAGGTCTTGTTTATTCCTGTTCTAATTAAAGCTAAGAGACTGGAGATTTGGGCCTCAGCTGGTTAATTGGGGGGACTGGGACATGTCTGCTGAGGGAGGGGGTCCCCAGCCCTCATTGGCTGTCCTTGTGCACCCCAGCCCCCTTCTCTCCCAGGGAGCCCAGGCGTCTGCTCCCCCAGCCTGAAAGTGGCTTTATTGACCCCAATGGGATTATTTCTAATCCTGGATAATCCGGTGTATATTG
>NW_005843504.1:84045-84874 GCF_000455745.1 Alligator sinensis
TCCCCCCCCAACAGTGCCCTGAATCTTGGGGGCTGTGAGCTTCTCTCCAGCTGGTGCCTGTGAGTTGTGAGCTCCAGTGTTTTGAGCCTTGGAGGTTGTGACCTTCCCCCGCAACAGTGCCCCATCAGTGCTGTGAGTTCTTAACAGTGCCCTGGTGTTGTGGATGACCTTTCAATGGTGCCCTCAACCCTGGGGGCTATTAGCTTGCCTCCTACAGGACCATGAGCCCTAGGAAGTGTGAGCTTCACACCCCCATCGCCCTAGTCCCCTGAAGCTGTGAACTTCCCCCTAACAGTGCCCTGAGCCCCAAAAGCTGCAAGCTTCTCTCTGACAGTGCCCTGGAGCTGTAAGCTTCCCACACAACAGTGCCCTGAGCTCTGGGGGCTGTGAGCTTCCCTTCCCCCTACCGCGGCTTGGAGGCTGTGAGCTTCCCCTCCAACAGTGCCCAGAAGAGCAGGGGCAAGCTTCTCCCTAACACTAACCCTGAGCCCTGCTGTTAAGAGCTCCCTGGGGGCTGTGAGCTTCCCCTGCAACAGTGCCCTGGGGGCTGCAAGTTTCCCCCTCAACAGTGCCCCAGTGCTGTGAGCATCCCTCCACGGTGTCCTGAGCCCTGGGGGCTGCGAGTTTTGCCCCCCAGCAGTGGCTGGGAGTCCTGCCCCCTCCCTTTCCTTCCCCCAGGCTGCGAGCTTCCTCCTCAGTGTCCTTACCCCTCCCACTCCCCGTTGCCAGGCAGCGGCAGCTCATCGCCCTGCTGCTGGCGCCGCCCCCTCCCCTCCTGTCCTCCCCCTCCCACTCCTGCAACAGCCCATTCTGCACTGGGGGGGACCCC
>NW_005843504.1:85911-90185 GCF_000455745.1 Alligator sinensis
AGGAACCAGCATGGCTGGGGGGGCAATGGGTTGGGAACGAGGGGCACCGGCAGGGCTGCTGGGGAGACAGGTCCATGAGTGGGCTTGGGTCCCTGGGGAGCTTGGTCCTGGCCCTGTGCATTTCCATCTGTCCTGGGCTCCATCCTCCCCTCCATGCCCCTTGGCCCCCCCCCCCCCCCGATTCCTGGGACCCTTGTGGCCCCCCCCAGGCCATCTCAGGCCCCCCCGCCCTGGGCCCCATTCATGGCCCCTGCCTGGGGCCTGGTGGGGAGCATTGCTTAGCAACAGCCACATCCTTGGTCGCTGCTTCCGGTTGCCCAGCAACGGGTACCGTTGCCCAGAGCAGCTGTGTCCCCCAGCGCTGTGAGCTTCCACCAACAGTGCCCTCATGCCTCCCCCCAGGCCTGCGAGCTTCCTCTCAATAGTGCCACCACCCTGCCCCCCTGTTGTGACCTGCCCCCTCATAGTGTCCCCCCCCGTTGCTGTGAGCTTTCCCCCAACAGTGCCCCAGGGCTGTGGGGCAGGCGAGTCCATGGGGGCCCAAATGGCCCCCAGGGCTCTCATGATGCCCCCTCCCCCCCCACCCCGCAGGTGGTGGCGCAGGGGCCACAGCCGAGCCTTCCCCATGAGGAAGGGAGGAAGATGCCGGCTCTGCCCCCACTGTTGCTGCTGCTGATTGTCGCCTTTGTACCCCGAAGCCTACAGGTCCTCTCGTCCCTGCGCATGGGTAAGCGGGGAGCAGGGGGCTGCAAATCAGGAGTGAGGGGCACCGACAGGGCTGGGGGAGCAGGGGCTGCAGATCGGGGCAGGGGGACACCAGCAGGGCGGGGGGGCGGGGGCTGTGGGTCGGGAGTGAGGGGCACCAGCAGGGCTGAGGAGTGTCTCCAGGCCTCCCCCACGCCTCCTGTTCCCCGCCCCCCGCAGCGGCCATCCTGGATGACCAGACAGTGTGTGGGCGCGGGGAGCGCCTGGCCCTGGCCCTGGCCCGGGAGCACATCAACAGCATCATCGAGGTCCCAGCCAAGGCTCGTGTGGAGGTTGACATCTTTGAGCTGCAGCGGGACAGCCAGTACGAGACCACCGACACCAGTGAGCGTGCAAGGTGGCGGGTGTGCAAGGAGCTTGTGCATGCAAGGGCAGCTGTACAAAGGGCTGGGCACGCAAGGGCAAGTGTGCAAGATGCCAGGCATGTGAGCGGGTGGGCGTGTGAAGCATGGGCATGTGAGGGGCTGGGCGTGCGAAGTGCAGGTATGCAAGGAGCCATGAGGACTGGGTGTGCAAGAACCAGGTGTGCAAGGCCTGACTTGTGCCCCCCACACTCAGTGTGCCAGATCCTGCCCAAGGGTGTCGTCTCGGTGCTGGGCCCCGCGTCCAGCCCAGCCTCGGCCTCCACTGTCAGTCACATCTGTGGGGAGAAGGAGGTAATGGAACAGTGGGGGGTTGCCCTGGTCCCCCCTCCCCCGGATCGGGGCCGCTCACCAGAGCTGGGTGGGTGCCTTCCCAGACCCCCGTCCCCTGGCACTGAACCCCCCGCTCCCGTTCTCCCCAGATCCCACACATCAAGGTGGGTCCAGAGGAGACCCCACGCCTGCAGTACCTGCGCTTTGCCGCTGTCAGCCTCTACCCCAGCAACGAGGACCTGAGCCTGGCTGTGGCCCGGGTGCTTCAGGCTTTCCACACGCCTGCTGCCAGCCTGCTCTGCGCCAAGGCTGAGTGTGAGTCCCCGGGGGGGAGGGCAGGCACTCCTGGGGGGAAGCTTGCAGCTGGAGGGGCCAGTAGTGTGTCAGGTGGGTACCTTAGGGGGTGCTGGGGGTCAGGGAGAGAATGGGGGTCACCAGGGTGACCCCCCCCTTGGCCCTGTGCCCCAGGCCTGCTGCGATTGGAGGAGCTGGTGCGGCAGTTCCTGATCTCCAAGGAGACGCTGTCCATCCGGATGCTGGACGAGAGCCAGGACCCAACACCGCTGCTCAAGGAGATCCGGGATGACAAGGTCTCCACCATCATCATCGACGCCAACGCCTCCGTCTCCTGCCTCATCCTCAAGAAGGTGCTGGAGCCCCCGGTGGTGGGGACAGTGCTGGGGGAAGCTCACAGTGCTAGGATGTCCTGGCTGGGGGCACCATTGCGGGGAAGCTTGTAATGCCTAGGGCACTGCTGGGGGGGGGAAGCTCGCAACCTCCAGGACCAGGGCACTGCTGGCAGGAAACTCATAGCAGTGGGATGTCCTGGCTGGGGGCACAGTTAGGGGGAAGCTTGCAGCTGCCAGGGCACTGCTGGGAGGAAACTCGCAACCTCTGGGATCAGGGCACAGCTGGGAGGAAGCTCGCAGCACTGAGATGTCCTGGCTTGGGACATTGTTGGGGGGAAGCTTGCAAGCTAGGGGCTGAGGTTTCTGGCTGAGGGCACTGCTGGGAGGAAGCTCGCAACACTTTGGGGGGAGTGGGGGCACTGCCCGGGGGAAGCTTACAGCCCCTAGGGCACTGTTGTGGGGAAGCTTGCAATCTCCAGGACCAGAGCACTGCTGGGAGAAGCTCGCAACGCTAGGGGTTGAGGTTTCTGGCTGAGGGCACTGCTGGGAAGAAGCTTGCAAACTCTGGGACCAGGGCACTGCTGGAGGAAGCTCACAGTGCTGGGGTGGGGGGTGTTCCTGGCTGGGGGCAGTGTTGGAGGGAAGCTTGCAGCACTGGGATGTCCTGGCTGGCAGCATGGCTGAGGGAAGCTCGCAGCCCTTAGGACTCTGTTGTGGGGAAGCTTGCAACCTCCGGGACCAGAGCCATGCTGGGGGAAGCTCACAGCCCCTAGGACACTGTTGGGGGGAAACTCACTGCACTGAAGGAGGCCCTGGCTGGGGGCACTGCTGGAGGGAAGCTGACAATACTTGGGGAGGCTGGGGACACTGTTGGGGAGAAGCTCACCGCACGAGTTCTGAACCCCACCCCCTATTTCTCTCCCAGGCGTCAGAGCTCGGCATGACATCGGCCTTCTACAAGTACATCCTGACTACCATGGTGAGGCCTGCGGTTGAGGGGTGGGGGTCAGCCCAGCCCAGCCCAGCTGGTGCCCCTCACTCCTGACCTGCAGCCCCCTGACACCCCTCCCCATGGCTGTGCCTCCCCCAGGACTTCCCCACGCTGCATCTGGATGGCATCGTGGATGAAAACTCCAATGTCTTGGGCTTCTCCATGTTCAACACCAGCCACCCCTTCTACCTGGAGTTCGTTCGCAGCCTCAACATGTCCTGGCGTGAGAACTGCGAGCTCAGCCCCTACCCCGGCCCTGCGGTGAGACCCCAGGGCACTGCCGGGGGGAAGCACACAGCCTCAGGGTACTGTTGGTGGGGAAGCTCACAGCCTCAGGGTACTGTTTGGGGGAAGCTCACAGCCTCAGGGCACTGTTGGGCAGAAGCTCAGAGTACCAGGGCACTGTTGGGGAAGCTTGCAGCCCCAGGGCACTGCTGGGGGGTAGCTCGCAGCCCCGGGACCATGAACGACTTGTGCCCCCATCAGCTTGGGGGGCACGGCAGCGGCAGGAGCGCGGCGATGGTGGTGGCGGTAAGCGGAAGCTCCTGCAGATGCCGCTGGCGCTGTCGGCGGTGGGGGGGGGACGACACACACAGGGTGGCAAGTGCCGACCAAGGGTCGGCAGTGCCGGCAGTGCCTCTTTGCAGGGGGTGCACCGCCACGTGCACCCCCTGCGCATTGCCCCTGCCCAGGGCACTGCTGGGGGGTAGCTCAGAGCCCCAGAGCACTGCTGGGGTGCAGCTCGTAGGCCTGGGGCACTGCTGGGGGAAGCTCACGGCCGCCCCTGCAGCTCTCGGCGGCGCTGATGTTCGACGCAGTGCACGTCGTGGTGGGTGCCGTGCGGGAGCTGACCCGCAAGTTTGGCGTGCGCCACCTTGCCTGTCCCTCCGCCAGCATCTGGCAGCATGGCACCAGCCTCATGAACTACCTCCGCATGGTGAGCCCCCCTTGCCCTCTAGGCCCTGCCCCCAGCACCCAAACGCCACCCACTGTGCTCTAGACCTGTCCCAAGCCCTTGAGCCCCACTTACAGTAATCTAGCTCCCGCTCCTAGCACGCAGACCAGGGCCTCCACTTCTAAGCCCTGGCCCAGGCACCCAAGCCCAGGCCGCAGTCTTTAAGCCCTGCCCACGTCATGAAAGGCCCCATCCTGGCACCCAAATCCCATGCAAAGTGCATTAGATCCCACCCCATCCATCCCGGTCCTGCCCCTTCTCCCAGGCCCCACCCCCAACCCAGCCAAAGCCTCATAAAT
>NW_005843504.1:90216-91527 GCF_000455745.1 Alligator sinensis
ACGGGCTGACGGGGCGCGTGGAGTTCAACAGCAAGGGGCAGGGCACGAACTACACCCTGCGCGTGCTGGAGAAAGCACCCGATGGGCACCGCGAGGTGAGACCCCCCCCCGGGACTCCTGAACCTCCCCAGGCTTCCCTGGACCCCTGAAACCACCCCTGGGGGCCCCCAGGCCCTCCCCCCACAGCCTGTGCCCCCCCCTCCACAGGTGGGCGTGTGGTACTCGAACCGGACGCTGGCCATGAATGCCACCTCGCTTGCCCTGGATGCCCCTGACACCCTGGCCAACAAGACCCTCGTTGTGACCACCATCCTGGTGAGCCCCAGGGGGGCGGGGAGCGGGGAGTTGGGCAGAGCAGGAGGCAAGTTCACAGCCTTGGGGCACTGTTGGTGGGAAGCTCACAGCCTCAGGTCGTTAGGGGAAAGCTTGCTACCTCAGGGCAGTGTTGGGGGGAGCTCACAGCCTCAGGGCACTGTTGTGAGGAAGCTCACAGCCCTGGGGCACTGTTAGTGGAAAGTTCACAACCCCAAGGCACCACTGCGGGGAAGCTCACAGCTTCAGGGAACTGCTAGGAGGAAGGTCACAATCCCAGGGCACTGCTGGGGGAAACTCGCAACCCCAGGGCACTTTTGGGGGGTAAGTTGACAACCCCAGAGCACTGTTTAGAGGAAGCTCACAGCCTCAGGGCACTGTCAGGGAGACGCTCACAATCCCAGGGCACCACTGGAGAGAAGCTTACAACCCCAGGGCACTGTTAGGGGGAAGCTCACAACCCCAGGACACTGTCCAAAGGAAGCTCGGGGCATTGTTGTGGGGAAGATTGCAGCCCCTTGGTCCTGTCAGGAGGAAGCTCACTCCCACCCCCCTGCCGGCAGGAGAACCCGTACGTGATGCGGCGGGCGGGCGCGGGCACCGAGTACGAGGGCTTCTGCGTGGACATGCTGCGTGAGCTCGCCGACATCCTCAAGTTCCGCTTCCGCATCCGCCTGGTGGAGGACGGGCTCTATGGCGCCCCCGAGCCCAACGGCTCCTGGACCGGCATGGTGGGCGAGCTCATCAACCGGGTAGGCCGCCCATGCGGTGGTGGGGCCAGAGTGGGACGCTGGGAGGGGGGGATGAGCCCCATGTAAGGAGTTAACAGGGTGGGTGGAGCCAATGGGGGGTGGTAGGAGTGGGCAGAGCTGGGGGTGCAGTGGGCCAGTAGGGGGCACTGGGGGATGGGCAGAGCTAGTAGAGGGGGGGCGGGGGCCCCATATAAGGAGCACAGGTTGGGTGGAACCAATAGGGGGTGGCAGGAGTGGGTGGAGCAGT
>NW_005843504.1:91558-95785 GCF_000455745.1 Alligator sinensis
CAGTAGGGGGTGGCAGGGGTGGGCGGAGCTAGTAGGGGTGGGTGAGGCCACTAGGGGGCGCTGGGTGTGATTCCTGTACAAGGAGTACAGGGTGCACAGAGCCCATGGGGGGTGGCAGGAGTGGGCAGAGCCAGTAGGGGGCACTGTGGGTGAGCAGAGCTAGTAGGAGTAGGTGGGGCCACCAGGGGGCTCTGGGGCATGGGCAGGCCCATATAAGGAGTTCAGAATGGGTGGAGCCAGTGAGGGGGGGTAGGAGTGGGCGGAGCCAGTAGAGAGACACTAGGGGGTGGAACCAGTAGGGGGGAGCTAGTAAGGGATGGTAGGGGTGGGTGGGGCCAGTAGGGGGCACCGTGGAGTGGGCAGAGCTTATTAGTGGGTGGGCAGAGCCGGTGGGGACACATGGGTCCAGGGCCAGCAGGGGGCACTGGTGGAGGTGGGTGGAGCTATTAGGGGGTGGTAGATGTGGGCAGAGCCAGTGGGGACACATGGGGTGGAGCCCCGGGCTGCGCTGACCCCGTCCCCCGCAGAAAGCCGACCTGGCGGTGGCGGCCTTCACCATCACAGCCGAGCGCGAGAAAGTCATCGACTTCTCCAAGCCCTTCATGACCCTCGGCATCAGCATCCTCTACCGCGTGCACCTGGTACGGGGACGGACTGGGGGTGCACAGAGCTTGGGGGCTGGTTTGGGGGTTCGGGTGTATGTCGGGGCTGGATTTTGGGGTCTTGGATAGGGGGCTGGGCTGGATGTGGGGGCTCTGGGGTCTAGGCTGGGGTTTGGGCTCTAGGTGCAGCCTGGGGGCTAGTCCTGGGGTTCTAGGTTTCTGGTCCCAGCTGCATTTGGGGGTTCTAGTCTCATGGGAGCTGGATTTAGGGGTCCTGGGTTTGGGGGATCCAGGCTGGATCTGGGGTTCTAGGTATGGGAGGGTCCATGCTGGATTTGGGGGTGCTGGACCTGTGTGATCCAGGCTTTTGGTTTAGGGGGTCCAGGCTGGATTTGGGGGTTCTGGGTTGGGGGGGGTCCAGGCTGGATTTCAGGGTTCTGGGTTTTGGGGTGTCTAGGCTGGACTGGGGGCTCTGGGCTGGGCTCAGGACGCCTGGGGGTTGCTCACACCCCACCCCGGTGACCCCTGCCCCCAGGGCCGCAAGCCGGGGTACTTCTCCTTCCTGGACCCCTTCTCCCCGGCCGTCTGGCTCTTCATGCTCCTGGCCTACCTGGCCGTCAGCTGCGTCCTCTTCCTCGCCGCCAGGTAAGACCCCCCGCTCCCCCCACTGAGACCCCCAGTGGGTGGGGGCAGGGGGAAAGGATCTGGGGGCTGGACACAAGGCATCATGGGAAGGGCACTGGGCTCCTGGGGGGCAGCGGGGGACAGGGGATCCAGGGCACAAGGCATCGTGGGTCTGACCCCTGCCTCCCACAGGCTGAGCCCGTACGAGTGGTACAACCCTCACCCCTGCCTGCGGGAGCGACCACACGTACTGGAGAACCAGTACACGCTGGGCAACAGCCTCTGGTTCCCCGTGGGCGGCTTCATGCAGCAGGGCTCAGAGATCATGCCCCGCGCCCTGTCCACGCGATGTGTCAGCGGGGTCTGGTGAGCACCTGCAAGAGGGTGGTGCGGGGGCCGGGCTTTACAAGATGGCGGTTTGGAGATGGAGGGGGTAGGTTGTGAAAAGCCTTTTCCAAGATGGCCACTTAGGAGGGGACAAGAACCCCTTTCAAGATGGCAGCATGGGGGGGTTCCTCCAAGATGATGGCTTAGGGGGTGACAGAGTTTGTTCCAAGATGGCAGCTGGGGGGCAGGCTTTCCAAGATGGCAGCTGAAGCATTGGTCCTTCTAGGATGGTGCCTCGGGGGGTGGCGGGGAATGCCCTTTTCCAAGATGGAAGCTCAGGGCTGGGCCCTTCCGGGATGGTGGCTCAGGGGGTGGGTCCCTTCCAAGATGGTGGCTCAAGGGCACCCTTTCCAAGGTGGTGGCTCAGTGCAGGTGGGTCCCAGGCAGCTTTGGGGTAGAGGGCACACGCGTGTCTGGGCCCCAACTTTGTGATGCAGCCCTGGACATGCCTGGCCCCGCCCCCATGCTGTGCGCCCGGCACCTGGGGCTCGCCCCTGTGACGCACGCCGGGCATGTCCCGCAGGTGGGCCTTCACGCTCATCATCATCTCGTCCTACACGGCCAACCTGGCCGCCTTCCTCACGGTGCAGCGCATGGAGGTGCCTGTGGAGTCGGCTGACGACCTGGCCGACCAGACCAACATCGAGTACGGCACCATCCACGCTGGTTCCACCATGACCTTCTTCCAGGTGAGCCCCCCAGTCCGGCAAAATCCAAACCAGTCCAGCCCAGTCCCAACCAGTTCAACTCAACTAAACCCAACTCAACCAAACCCAACTCAACTTAGCTTAACCCAATAGATTGCCCATGCCAGTTCCGCCATGACTTTCCAGGTAAGGCCCCCCCTACCCAGTTTAGCCCAGTCCAAACCAGTCCCAACTAGTTGAACTCATCTAAGCCCAACCCAATAGACCACCCATGCCCACTCCACCATGACCTTTTTCCAGGTGAGCCCTCTCCCCCTCCCCACCCCAGTCTGACCCAGTCCAACCCAATAGATCACCCTTGCCAGCTGCACTGTGACCTTCTGCTGTGTGGGGCCCTAGCCCTGGCCCAGTACAGCCCAGTACCACCCAACTCAACCAGCTTAGCCAGCACCGTGACCCACCCAGGCCTTCAGTGTTGGTCGCTACTCAACCCCTTCTTGGCCTTGTCCCTGGCGTGACCTCACAGAGGAGAGTATGCACGCTCCTCCCCTGTGAGCTTCCACCAACAACTCACCTCAACACACCTGATCACAACCCAGTGCACCTCAACTTACCTCCACCCAACTCACCTCAACCCAACCCAAGCCAACTCACCTCAACCTGACCCACTTCAACCCAATACAAACTGACCTCTCTCAACCCAACCCATGTCAGCCCATCTCAATTCAACCCAAATTACCTCAACTTCCCTCAATCCAATCCACCTCAGCTCAACCCAACTCACCCCAACCCACCTCCACCCAACCCATCTCATCTCAGCTCAACCCAACTCACCTCAATTCAACCCAACCCAACTCACCTCCACCCAACCCAGTGACCCCTGCCCCTCATAACTGAGGCTCCCATTTGAAACCCCCGGGGGTTGTGGGACCCAGTGCTCACAATGCACTGGGACAGCTATCCCATTTCCCTGGAAACAACCCAACCTCTGAGCAGTCTCTATGCTCTGGCCCCCCAGCCATCACCATTTCTGGTGGAAGGGAAAGGGCAGCAAGAAGGGACACCCCCTGTTTCCCAGAATGCACTGGGCCTGGGGAGATCGGGTTGCCCATGGCAATGGGGGCAGGGGCAGGACCATCCTCCAGGTTATTCCAGGCCCTTCTGTCCATCCAGTTGCTCCAGCAACCTGTTGTCATGACAGCGGTTGCCAGGCAACCGAGGAGGGGGAATCCATCAGATATAGGGGGCAGGATGTCTCTCCCCCCCCCCCAGCCCTGCTGATGCCCCTCAATCCTGACCCGTAGCTCCTCCCCTCCCATTGGTGCCCCTCACTCCCAACCTGCAGCCCGCTCTTCTCTATATCGGTGCCCCTCACTCCCCTCCTCCCCCTGGTTACTGGTGCCCCACCATACTCCTGCACCACAACCCCTTCCACCCCTTCCTGGTGCCCCTCCCTCCTGCCCCTGGCTGAGCCATGCCGCGTCCCCGCAGAACTCACGGTACCAGACCTACCAGCGCATGTGGAACTACATGCAGTCCAAGCAGCCAAGCGTGTTTGTGAAGAGCACGGAGGAGGGGGTGGCCCGGGTGCTCAGCTCACGCTATGCCTTCCTGCTCGAGTCCACCATGAATGAGTACCACCGGCGCCGCAACTGCAACCTCACGCAGGTCGGCGGCCTGCTCGACACCAAGGGCTACGGCATCGGCATGCCCCTCGGTAGGCCCCGGGGACTGGGGGCGGGGCTCAGCCTGCTGGGAGCAAGTGTGTGGCTGGGAGGGGTGGGGCTTGGGTGGGGTAGGGTGTGCCTGGGATGGAGGAAAGGGGCAGGCTTTGGGCTGGTAGAGGGTGGAGTTTCAGCTGGAGTGTGGGGCTTGGTTGGGTGTAGCGGGTGTGGCTGGGAAGGGCGGGGCTAGGGGAAGGGGTGGGGTTTCAAATGGGGTGGGGCTTGGTTGGGGCCAAAAGTGGC
>NW_005843504.1:95946-97356 GCF_000455745.1 Alligator sinensis
CTTGCTTGGAAAGGAGGTGGGGCATGGCTAGAGTTTGGACTTGGGGGTGCAGCTAGGGTTGGGTGGGGCTTAGCCAGTAGGGGGCAGGACTATAGCAGAAGGAGTGGAGCAAAGGGGGTGGGGCCTAGGTGGAAAGAGGTGGGGCTTGTCTCAGAGGAGGCAGGGCCAACTTTCAGCACACACTGCTCACCACAGGGCCTGGCAACCTGGGGCCCTGCCTGAGCCCTCTGACCTCTGACCCCTAGGATCCCCGTTCCGGGATGAGATCACGCTGGCCATCTTGCAGCTGCAGGAGAACAACCGGCTCGAAATCCTGAAGCGCAAGTGGTGGGAGGGCAGCCACTGCCCCAAGGAGGAGGACCATCGTGCCAAGGGTAGGGATGCAGGTGTATGGGCGGGGGGGAGGGGAGGGACCCAGGTGTCCAGGGAGGGGGCTGGGAAAGGACCCAGGCGTCCCAGGAGAGAGGTCATGGGGGCAGTGGACCCAGACGTTTGGGAATGAGGGCTTGGTGCTGGGTTGGGAGCAGGGTGAGGGTCAGGGCCTGGAGAACCCAGGTGTCCAAGGCTGCCTTTCTTCCCCCCCACCCCTCCCCAGGCCTGGGCATGGAGAACATCGGGGGCATCTTTGTGGTGCTTGTCTGCGGCCTCCTCATCGCCGTCTTCGTAGCCGTCATGGAGTTCGTGTGGGCCACGCGCCGCTCCGCTGAGACCCAGGAGGTGGGTGGGACCCAGGCATCTGGGCCAGGGGGAGCAAGGGAGCCAGGTGTCCAGGGTGGGTGGCAGCACAGGGGCCACAGTATGGGACTGAGGCATCCGGGATAGGTTGGTGGGAGGGGGGGGTTCTTCTGGGAAACCCAGGCATCTGGGCCTTGGTTGGGGGAAGGGGCCTTCAAAGGAACCCAGGTGTTTGGGAGGTGTGCAGGAGGGGACCTAGGCATCCAGGCCAGGTTGGGGGGTGTTCTCCTGGCGAACCCAGGTGTCCTGGACTGGGAGGGGGTCCTTCTAGGGGACCCAGGCATCCAGGTGCAGCACAGCAAGGAACCCAGGCACCGCGGCAAGGTTGGGGGGGTCTTTTGGAGAACCCAGGTGTTCAGCAGAGGTACAGTAAGGGACTCGGGCATCTGGGCCAGGGTGGGGGGTTCTCCTGGGGTACCCAGGCATCCGGGACTGGGAGAGGGATCCTAGGGGACCCAGGTGTCCGGGCCAGGTGGGCGGGTTCTCTTGGGGAACCCAGGCATTCCGGCCCTGGTGAGGTGGGCAGGGGCTCCTTCAGGGGACCCCTCTGTCCGAGCTGACCCCTCCGTGCCACCCACAGGTCTCGCTGTGCCAGGAGATGCTGCGGGAGTTGCGCGGCGCTGTGTCCTGTCGGAAACCACCACGGGCCCGTGCCCGGCGCCGTCCCCGCCGCAC
>NW_005843504.1:97605-98700 GCF_000455745.1 Alligator sinensis
TAACCAAGCCGCTGGGGCCCCCTCCCCCCCCGCCTGTGCGTGGGGGGGCCGACGATGCCCCACCTCCCCCGGACTGACCCTACCCCATGGTGCCCAGGACACGCCCCCTGCCCCCAGGCCCCGCCCATGCACCGCTGTGCCTCATGGACCCGTCCCACGCGCCGCCCCCCACGCGCGGCCCGGGGGGCAGGGCTGCCCCGGAGTGGGGGCAAGGACGAGGCCGCAGCGGGGGGAGCGGGGGTGGATGCGTGGGGGAGGGTGTGGGGCCTGCCCCTTTTAGGGCTTTGTGTTCTTTTTTTTTTGTCGGAGGGGGAAAAAGTGCTGTCCCCCCCCCAATAAAGAGCGAAGCGGAGACTTTTACCCAAGAGCCCGGAGAGAGCCCAGGCGTCCAGAGGCCCCTGCCCAACTGGTGCCCCTCATTCCTGACCCACAGGCCTTTGCCCCTTCAGTGCTGCCCTTCACTCCCGACCTGCCCCACCCGCACTGGTGCCTCTCACTCCCGCCCCACAGGGCTGTAGGGCTGGAGCTCCACTTCCCGCCATGGCTGCAGGAGGCTGGTGTTTGGGGGGCAGAGGACTCTCCCAGGAGACTCGGGCCTCGGGTTCCAGTCCCGGAGCCCGCGGAGACCTGGCGCTAAGTGGGGAGTGCTAATGGGGGTGGAGGGGGAGAAATGCCCCGCCCCCACGGCTTGTCCATCTAGAGCCGGGCAAAGGGAGGGGCTTTTGGCCCTGCCTGTTATGCAAATGAGATGTAAATTACCGCGGAGGAGACACCCCCTCCTCCACGCATGGGCTGGGTCACGTGGGCGCCCCCGCCCCTGACCGAGCTGGGCAGAGCCCAGGCGGCGACACCGAGCCTGAGGTCGGCGGCACGTCCCGTGTTCGCCAGCAGGGGGCAGCAGCAGCGCAGACGGCCCTGTCCCTCGCTGCCCACCGCAGCCCCGGGGCTCCAGGCCCCCCAGGACAGACCCCGGGCGTCCGGGCTCCCCCCACCCGCAGCAAAAGCCAGGACGTGGGAGATCCCCTCCAAGCCATTGTAAGGGGGGAGGGGGGTCCTGCCTCGTGCCCCATTGGCTCGAGACAGCTGCCAATCCTC
>NW_005843504.1:99306-99677 GCF_000455745.1 Alligator sinensis
GGCGCCCGTGTTACCCCTCTCCCTGCCGCTTCGCAGTCTCTTATCCCGTGTACTAAGGGGGGGGGGAGTTGGGGGTGTCTCCCCCAGGCTTGAAGGACCCCCCGGGCAGATCTTGGGGGGTTCCCCACCCCTTGTCGCCCCCCACGCAACCCAGGAATGCGGTCCTCCCCGCGCCGTTGCCATGCCAACGCTACCCCTCCCACCTCCCCCGTCTCCAGGCAGCCGCGTTGCCATGGCGATGGGCTGAGGGATGCTGCAGTGACGCTGGGATGCGGGCAGCGGGAAACCCTTTGGGGGGGCGGGGTAGGGGGCTGTTGGTCGGGAGTGAGGGGCACCAGTTGCAGGGGGCTGCGGGTCAGCAGTGAGGGGCA
>NW_005843504.1:100247-100700 GCF_000455745.1 Alligator sinensis
ACACCATGGGGGTAGGTCCGGGGCCCGTGCGTGTCCGGGGAGCGGGGGGGTCTCTGCGAAGGAGCGGGTCTCCCGATCCCCACCACTGGGGTCCCAAACCCCGCGGGGAGCCCCGGGGAGGTATCATGGGGTCCCCCCACGCGTGACAACCCACGAGAGACCCCCGATGTGAATCCTGGGGGGAAGGTCACTTTGGCTGCCAACCTTCCCGCATGAGCCCCCCATAGCTGTTTCTGCCCCCTCGGCCACCCAGGCCCTCATTAGCCAACCTAATTATCTCCTCACCTCCCTTATCACCCCTGCATGGTGGTGGTGGGGGGGTGATGTTCACTCTGACCCCTACTGACGGCAGTCCCCCACTCTGAAACCGGCGGCTTCCACCCAGTCCCGTCCCCCTTCCCCCCCCCACGCCCACCTGTATCCACCTGGGTGGGAGGGTCTGCGGATTGCCCT
>NW_005843504.1:102095-102859 GCF_000455745.1 Alligator sinensis
GCGGAGAGGAGAGGGGGGGGGATGCCAGTTCTGCCACGAGTGGGGGCTGGGAATGGAGGATGGGGCTGGTAGGAAAAGATGAGGGGAAACAGCCGTCACGCGTGGGAGGGGTCCTGCAGCCTCTTGGAGAACCCATTAAACACTCGTGGGGGTCCTGGGGTTGGATCCCACCCTCCTGTGAACCCGTTAGTTATGCGTGGGGCTCCTAGTATTGGTCCTCCACCCCTTGGAGGACCCCTTAGTATCGCGCGGGGGATCCTGGGTCGGACCCCCGTCCATTGGAGGACCCATAAATCACACGTGGGGGTCCTGGAGTTGGACCCCAGCCCCTTGGAAGACCCATTAGTTACTCATGGGGTACTGGGGTTGAACTCCATCCCCTTGGAGGCCCCCCACAAGAGTCACGAGTGGGGGCTGGCCTCCAGCAGGGGGTCGTGGAGGATGAGGACACGCGTGGTTGTGGGTGGGGTGTCCCCGCAGCCTGGCATGGGGCGCCTTCGCCCCATCCCCTGCGCTAATGCGCCCCCACGTGTGTCCGCACCCCCCTCGCACCCCCCCACGCAGTACGGCCGCTCTGACAGCTACCGCGTGGCTACCACGCAGGACAAAGGCAATGAGAAGGGCTCGCCCCAGAAGGGCTCCAAGGGCGCCAAGGCCCGCGACCTCGATGAACTCAAGAAGGAGGTGGCCATGGTGAGTGGGGGGGGGGCAGGAACCCCGGGGGAGCGGTCTCTCGTGGGGTTGGGGGAGGGGCCAGATTGAGG
>NW_005843504.1:103510-103873 GCF_000455745.1 Alligator sinensis
GGCAGTGAGGGGCACCAGGAGAACCAGGGGCTGCGGTCAGGAGTGAGGGGCACCATTCCGGAGGGGACTGGGGGAGTAAACTCTCAGCTACCCCTTCCCCCTCCGCACCCCATACTGATCCCCCTCCTTCCTCTGCCCCCACCCCGCCAGCTGTATCTCGGCATCGTGCTGGCCGCCGTGGTCATCATCACCGGCTGCTTCTCGTACTATCAAGAGGCCAAAAGCTCCAAAATCATGGAGTCCTTCAAGAACATGGTGCCCCAGGTCCGGAGAGGGACGGGACAGGGGCTGCGAGTCGGGAGTGCGGGGCACCGGCAGGGCTTGGGGGGGGGGGGGGGCAGGGGGGTGCGGGGCGGGGGGGAG
>NW_005843504.1:104510-105060 GCF_000455745.1 Alligator sinensis
TCGGGGGCGAGGGGCCCCGGCAGGGGTGGGAGACAAGGGCTGTGGGTCAGGAGTGAGGGTGAGGGGCACCAACGGGCGTGGGCGTGGGGGCAGGGGGCCGCAGGTCGGGAGTGAGGGGCCCCAGGCACGCTCGGGGGAGGAAGTGGGCTGCGAGTCGGGAGTGAGGGGCTCCGACTGACCCCCGCTCACCTCCACAGGCACGGCCCGGGGGGTGGTGATCGCCACGGGCGACCGCACGGTGATGGGCCGCATCGCCACGCTGGCCTCGGGGCTGGAGGTGGGCAAAACCCCGATCGCGGTGGAGATCGAGCACTTCATCCAGCTCATCACCGGCGTCGCCGTCTTCCTCGGCATCTCCTTCTTCGTGCTCTCGCTCATTCTGGGCTACAGCTGGCTCGAGGCCGTCATCTTCCTCATCGGTATCATCGTCGCCAATGTGCCCGAGGGACTGCTGGCCACCGTCACCGTGAGCGCTCGGCCGGGGCGGCAGGGACAGAGGGGGCGCGGGGAGTAGAGACCCACAGGGGGCCCTGGGGAGGGGTCTTAGGGG
>NW_005843504.1:105451-111243 GCF_000455745.1 Alligator sinensis
CCGGGTGGTGCCCCCCTCCCGCCCCCAGGTGTGCCTGACGCTGACGGCCAAGCGCATGGCGCGCAAGAACTGCCTGGTGAAGAACCTGGAGGCGGTGGAGACGCTGGGCTCCACCTCCACCATCTGCTCCGACAAGACCGGGACCCTCACGCAGAACCGCATGACCGTGGCCCACATGTGGTTCGACAACCAGATCCACGAGGCCGACACCACCGAGGACCAGTCCGGTCAGCCCGGGCGTGGGGCTTGTGGGGGGGGAGGGGACAAGGACCCTGGGGGCAGGGCCTGCTGAGGGGAGAGGGGCATGGACTCAGGGGCGGGGCTTGAGAACGTAGGGGCAGAGGCAGGCAGGAGGGGGTATGTGGAGGTAGCGGTAGAGTTCCTGGGGGCGGGGCTAGGGTCTTTTGGGGCTCCCCTCCCCCCGCCATTCGCTCCTCCCAGGCACCGCCTTCGACAAGAGCTCGGCCACGTGGGTGGCTCTGTCACAAATCGCAGGACTCTGCAACCGCGCTGTCTTCAAGGGGGGGCAGGACAATGTGCCCATCCTCAAGGTGGGGGGCTGGGGGCTAGGGTTAGGGTTGGGGGACCATGGCATGGTGGGGCTGGGAGTGCAGGAGGGTTGGGGGGACTTTGGGAGGGTGTCCTGGGGGCAGAGTTGGGGGGGCTTTGAGGGTGCCGGTCCCTGCTCTGACCCTTGCCCTCTGCAGCGGGATGTGGCCGGAGATGCCTCGGAGTCGGCACTGCTCAAGTGCATCGAGCTGTCGTCCGGCTCTGTGAAGCTCATGAGGGAGCGGAACAAGAAGGTGGCCGAGATCCCCTTCAACTCCACCAATAAGTACCAGGTATGGGGGGGCAGGCCCCGCCCCCCACACCCTCTTCATCAGCACCAAGTATCAGCTTTAGGACCATATGCAGGACCCCTGTATGCAGGACCATAAGCCCCTGTGCCACAAAACCCCACCCCTGGGTTCTTCATCATCACAGAGTACCAGGTAGATTAACACTAAGCCCCGCCCCTAGATCACCTTCATCATCACCAAGTACCACCTTCAGGACCTTAAGCCCTGCCCCCTCCTCCAGGCCCCGCACCCAGTGCCCCCAAACCCCACCCCTAGATGCCTTTGCCTGCCCCTGCTCTACCTAGTACTTGGTGATGATCAATTATTTCAGGCAGAGGGCCACTTACTGAAATCATGGCAAGCTGTGGAGGGCCACATGGGTAGCCCCGCCCCTGGACAGGTCCTGCCCCCTGGTCCCCATCTTGGGACTGAATGTCCCGCCCCCTACCCCCTGACCTTTGCTACCAGAAGTACTCTGTTCAGTAAGGGGCTTTGCCATATCAGAACCAGAAAAATACCAAATTATATTCTAAAAAGCGCACATTGAAAACATTCATTAATTCGATTTCAAAAACTACTTTTGGCCTGGTTTACATGGGTCTCTGTAGTGTACATAGAGGTGATCACACAATAGCTTAAAATGAAGTCTTACGCTTGTTTATTGTGGGGAGCTGTAGGTGTTGGGTTGAGGAAGCATGGGGGTGTGGGTGGGTATGGGGTTTGTGGGAGGTTGGGTAGCTGGGGTGTGGGAGGGGGTGCAGGGGTGGGAGTGTTCATGTATGGCAGTGCAAGGCAGGGTATGGGTGCATGTATATGGTGGGGTGTGCTTGTGGGACTTGCCCTACAAACAGACACACGCTGCCCCTGCTGATGTGCATGCTGCCCCTGCCCCCCCCACACACACACTGCCTCTGCCCCTATGTGCATACACATGCACACTGCCCCTGCCCACACGCACGCGCACACACACACACATGCACACACTGCCCCGCCCACACGTGCACGCATGCACACACTGCCCCACCCACGCGCGCACGCACACACACACTAGCCCTGCCCACATGCGTGCGCGTGCACGTACACACACTAGCCCTGCCCACATGCATGCACGTGCGCACACACACACTGCCCCACCTAGACATGCACCTAGACATGCATGCACACGCCCCTGCCTGCATGCACACACGCTGCCCCACCAACATGTGCACACGTTGCCCCTGCCCACATGCGCATGCACACACACCTGCTGCCCCTGCCCACATGCGCACGCATGCACGCACGCGCTCCCCCTGCCTACACACGCACACGCGCTGCCCCTGCCTACACATGCACACGCATGCACGCACACTGCCCCTGCCTATGCACACATGCACGCACACACATGCGTGCTACCCTTGCCTACACACACACACACACACATGCTGCTCCTGCGTGCACACACAAGCATGCACCCAGTCACAGTCACGCTCTCTGCCCCTGCCTGCGCAGACACCCCAATCCGCCCCCTGTATGGGCGGTGCCCTGTGCTTCTAGGTCCAGCCATGCAGCCGGGAGTCACCACCTGGTGCTGGAGCAGGGTGGGGGCAGGAAGCAGGGAAATGGCTGGGGTGGGGTGGGGTGGGCAGGGCTGGGCTCCTGTGTCCTGCAGCCAGCTCCCCCTGGGTCCTTCTGCTCCTGGCTCCTAGAGTCTTTGACAGGCAGCCAGGAACAGATAAATATTTTCTAAATTTTTTAGGCTTTCTACGTGCCAGATAGAATGGCCTTGTGGGCCAGATCTGGCCTGCAGGCCGTATTTTGCCTGCCCCTGAACTACTGGGAACCCTAAGCCTTGCCCCTCTTATTCTGGCCTTGCACCCCTAGTACTCCAAAACCTTGCCCCTAGATCCCCTTCATCATCAACCCAGCTATTAAGAACCCTAAGCCCCACCCACTTGTGGAGGCCCATCCCCCCAGCATCCATTTATCACCACTAAGTCACACTAAGCCTGCCCCCAGCACCCTGAAGTCCCCCCATACCCCATCCACTCCACCAACCTGTACCACATAGAGGGACTCTAAACCCTGCCTCCTTTCCCCATGCCCTGCCCCCAAACCCCCCACCATCCCCTTCAAGTGCAAGGAGTGAATTTAAAAGCCCCAGCTGTTCCCCAAGCTCTCCTCCAAGCACGGGTATCCTGGGGGCTGCAGCCCTACCATCCCAGGGGGCTTGGGAGATTCCCAGCCTGCTCTGGGAGGCATACCCTAAATTGGGGCCTGTACCACTGCAGCGATGGGGGGGGAACAGTTTGGGGGTGCTTTAGGGGGCCCCTGACCTCTGCCTCTGGCCCCCCCAGCTCTCCATCCATGAGACTGAGGACCCCAACGACAATCGGTACCTGCTGGTGATGAAGGGGGCCCCCGAGCGCATCCTGGACCGCTGCTCCACCATTGTGTTTAACGGCAAGGAGCAGCCGCTGGATGAGGAGATGAAGGAGGCCTTCCAGAATGCCTACCTGGAGCTGGGGGGCCTGGGCGAGCGCGTCCTTGGTATGGTCTGGCATGGGGGGGTTCAGGGCACTGGGGAACCCCGAAGGGATCTGCAAGGTTCAGGGATGGGGGCGAGGGATGTCTAGGGGACTTTGGAGGGGTCTGGGGGGACAGGGGATGAGGGGTGTCCAGGACACCCAGGAGGGGTCTGGGAGACCCAAAATGGTGGGGGACGGACCCTGGAGCAGTCTGGAAATGCGGGGAGTGGGGGAACATGGGGTGTCTAGGGGACCCTGGAGGGGTGTCTGGTGCCTGGGAGGCCTGAAAATGTGGGGCACAGGTGGGTCTAACACCCCCGAAACCCTCCCCCTCCAGGCTTCTGCCACTACTACCTGCCCGAGGACCAATATCCCAAGGGCTTCGCCTTCGACTGTGATGATGTCAACTTCACTACCGAAAACCTCTGCTTCGTGGGGCTCATGTCCATGATCGATCCCCCCCGCGCTGCTGTGCCCGACGCTGTGGGCAAGTGCCGCAGTGCTGGCATCAAGGTGGTGCGCCCTGCTAGGCTGGGGGTGGGGAGAGAAGGCTGGGGTGCTGCTGGCTCTGGAGTGGGCATTACAGACCTGGGATGTGGCTAGATCTGGGGTGGGGCATGGTGTATGTGTGTTGGGGGGGGGTGCGGCGCGGTCCTCACTCCCTCATGCTTAAACCCTGCCCCTCACAGGTGATCATGGTAACGGGTGACCACCCCATAACTGCCAAGGCCATTGCTAAGGGCGTGGGCATCATCTCTGAGGGCAATGAGACAGTGGAGGACATTGCTGCCCGCCTCAACATCCCTGTCAGCCAGGTCAACCCAAGGTGAGGCAGGGTGAGGGGCTGGGGGCTGGGTATCACAAAGCCAAGAAGTGCAGCTGGCTCTGGGGTGGGTGTCGGGGCTGGTTTCACAGGCCTGGGATGCAGCTGGCTCTGAGCTGTGGCATCAGGGCTGGGTATCCCAGGGCCCCATTCCCTGCCTTTGAAATGCAGCCATCTCTGGGGAGGGGGGCAGGTCAGCCCCCTTCCCCACACATCCCAGGTCCCAGCTCTGACCTCTGTCCTGCCCACCCAGGGATGCCAAGGCTTGTGTGATCCATGGTACAGACCTGAAGGACATGACCACGGAGCAGATTGACGAGATCCTGCAGAACCACACTGAGATTGTCTTCGCCCGCACTTCACCCCAGCAGAAGCTCATCATCGTGGAGGGATGCCAGCGCCAGGTTGGCAGTGCCCAGACATCCTGATGGCCCTGAGACCCCCCCCACATCCCTCCCTGAATCCTCTAAATCCCCCAGGACCCCTCCAAATCCCCCCACAACCCCTACTCTGACCCTCAGCTGGGGCTGGAACCCCCCAGGTTGACACCGCCTTGTGCCCCCCTGGCAGGGAGCAATCGTTGCGGTGACTGGGGATGGTGTGAACGACTCACCAGCACTGAAGAAGGCTGACATTGGTGTGGCCATGGGCATTGCCGGCTCCGATGTCTCCAAGCAGGCGGCTGACATGATCCTGCTGGACGACAACTTTGCCTCCATTGTCACCGGCGTCGAGGAGGGTCTGTGGGGCTGGGGGCAGAGCCTGGGGGAAGGAGGCGGGGCTTGAGCAGTGGGCATTGTACCTCAGGGGAGGGGGCGCAGCCAAGTGGTGGGCAGTGCTTTGGAGCACGGAGTATGTAAAAACGGTGGAGAACCTGGGCTAGGTGGGGGCATGGCCAAACAGAAGGCAGAGCCAGTGGGTGGGTGGAGCTTTGGGGTGTGAGGGAGGGAGGGGTAGGGCCAAGTGGTGGGTGGGGCTTTGGGGCAGGGCTGGGTGTGTAGGGAGTATGTAAAGGAGGTGGAGGAGAGGAGAGGAGGGGGCCGGGACAGGGGGAAGTTCTGGGGGACACCTGGGTTCTCCCCAGCTGTGCGGGTGGGGCAGACAGCCCAGATGCCTCGGTTCTCACACACCCAGCCTCCCCACAGGGCGCCTGATTTTTGACAACCTGAAGAAGTCGATTGCCTACACCCTGACCAGCAACATCCCAGAGATCACCCCTTTCCTGCTCTTCATCATGGCCAACATCCCCCTGCCCCTGGGCACCATCACTATCCTGTGCATCGACTTGGGCACCGACATGGTGAGCAGCTTGGCCCCGGGACCCCAAAGACTCCCCCATAACCCCAAGCATCCACCCAGCACCCGGAGGCTTCCTCCATAGACCATCAGGACCTCCCCATAGACTCCCCAAGGTCCAACCAGCCTCCAGGGCCACCCTCGTAGATCCCTGGGGTCTGCCCAGCCCCTCAAGACCCCCAGATAGATCCCTGGGTCTGTCCAGCCTCCAGGGGCTCCCCCATAACCCCCCCCCAGAGGCTCCCCTCAGCCCTCCACCCCTCCCGGGGAATGCCCCCCCTGGGACCCTGGGAATGCCCCAGGCCCCCATAGACCACCCCACTCCCCCTA
>NW_005843505.1:0-5339 GCF_000455745.1 Alligator sinensis
AGCCAGGCTTGTTCCAGCTTCAGAAACCCAGTGGTGATGCACTTCTTTAATGGGCAAATGATTAGTGTTTTCTAGCCAGACGGGAAAGCCTTCGCTCCCCTGAAATCTGAGGTCCAGACCCTCATCAAGAAACCCTCTCTTGATGCTAATGTCCTGTCCAGTGACCACACCAGTTCAAACCTACCTTTCCTGGGGAAGCTGATTAAGGCGGCAACTGTCAATCAACTCCGGGGCACTTGGGAAGAGTGGGAATCGCTGATTCCTTCTCATCAGGCTGCAGGACCTAACTTCCTCTAAGACATTGGGAGCTTGTTTGATGGATGACCTTTTTCAAGTGACATCTGAGACAGCTTTCCTTGCTGATAATGTTAGGTGTCAGCCTGCCTTCAATACCACTGCCCACAAGATACTGCTCTCCAAAATGAGTGGCTGGGGGGAGGCGTGTATTGGAGATCCCAGCTTTGTTTGTTCCTTTGGGGCAGATTTGAGCCAGTAAATATACTAGGAAATTATTGAGCTCTGCCTCATGGCATGCCACTGTTGCTACTCCTGCTACCAGGATCTGAAACACCATCTCCATGCAAAGGCTACGCAGATGTCTGACTGTCATCTAGTTCGATGCATTTGTATGAAACCAGCATCTGCGAGCCCTCGTGGTAGGTGCTGAAGAGATGAATAGTAAGGGACATGCCCATCCTGAAAAGCCTGCGGTGCAAATCAGTAAAGGATGGGAGGGAAAACAAGAGAAGCAATTTTCTGTAGGTCTCACAGCAGGTCTGTAGCAAAAAGGACAAAGTCGCTTGTGGCCCAGCCCAATGGCCTGTCCACTAGACAGCGCTTCTCAACCGGTGGGTCCTGACCCACAAGTGGGTCGCAAGAATATTTGAAAGGGTCACGAGCCAGGCCCAGAAAAATGCACAAAAGCATGGGTTTCCCCTTGCTGGCAGCCTTCCAGCCTGCAAGGGGCTGCTTGGGATGGTGAAGCAGGCGCATACACATGGCTGGCATACAGCGAGGCAGGATTGTGGAAGCAGCCCCAGCCGCTGGACACAGGTAAGTGCATAGGGAGTGGGGTCGGGCGGTCCAGGGGTTGGGGGGGTGTGTGTGTGTGCATGCCGGTGTTGGGGAAGATGGCCGGGCGCAGGGCTGCAGCAAGGCAGGGGGAGCAGGGAGGAAGGTACATGGCCCTTCAGTGGGGGCAGGGGGTAGGGGCAGTCCCTGTGCCACCAGGTACCTGGGCCGGTGGCACAGGGTCAGTGCCCAAACATACAGGGGCTCTCAACTGTTGCTTGTGGGGTGGGATGGGGCATCACTTGCTGCTCATGCTCCAGCCCAAGCAGGACGGGGGCAGCTGCGGACCCCCTTCGGCGGGGCTGGGGGTGGGGGTGGGCAAGGGACTGCAGATCAGGAGCGAGGGGCTCCAGCATAGCCGGGGGAGGAGGGGAAGGGGACTGTGGGTCAGGCACCGGCAGGGCCAGGAGGGTATGGGTCGGGACAAACCATCAATCTTGGCAGATGGGTCCTGGTATGAAAAAGGTTGAAAACCACTGCACTAGACTACTCTGACTGCTGGCTAGGTTGCCATCTCATCCGTTCTCAGTGCTCATGTCGTGGCCCTCTCAAATTCTAATTAATCTACAAATTCTGCTAAATACCTGCCATCAACAATCCCAGACAGGATGCAAGAAGAAGAAGAAGTGCCATCCAGCTGAGCAACAGGATGCAAATCAAAGGCTCAAGCGGGCCTGGTTGAGGGAACCTATCTTCTTGAGATGTCTTACCTGTTGTTTGGTATTCCCATTTGTATACCATTTGCCCTGGGTAGTTGTATAAAGTTATCGTCATCAGAGTCATCTGGGCCCAGGTTTCAGCAGAGCCTGGAGCAACTTCATTCTTCTCTGAAGGGAGCCTCTCTAATAGCTGCTGCCTGTTTTATCCCAGATGTGGGGATTTTTATCATGTTTTATCATGCGGGTACCATGACCCATGCTCTAATTGCAGCGCTCCTTATCTGAGGTCACCCTTCAGAAATGACCCCTGGACTGCAACCAAGACTGCCCAACTATTCAAGGACCATAACAGGGATCAGTGGTGTTGATGTCCCATTTTTCCCTCTAGCAGTGGAGAGGATACCAATGTGCATTCAGGTTTCCCTATGGGTGGAATTCAGCTTTATAGAAAAATGTTCTATGAAATATATTAGGATCTCTAAATAAGGCTTTAGTAGGACCTAAATGGGGTAGGGGACTTGTACAATCCTGTTGTACAGAGACAAATTTCTTCCTATTGGTTTATAGAGTTCTAAATAATATAGGACCAGTCTACCCAAGGCGTCAAAGAATCATAGAAAATGAGGGTTGAAGGGACCTCAGGAGGTCATGTCTAGTCCAACCCCCTGCTCAAAGCAGGACCAGCCCCAACTACATCATCCCAGACAAGGCTTTGTCTAGTTGAGTCTTAAAAACCTCCAAGGACGGAGAGTCCACCACCTCTCTGGGGAGCCTGGTCCAGTGCCCTGCTATATGAATTGAGATCAGCAAGATTAGAGCTACTGACCATCTCTAGGCCAAGCACCAACGTCTGTACTCAGGTCACAACAAAAAGTGCACAATCCTATTTCTCCATTGGGATAGCAAGAGTAAGGCACTACAGAAGCTGGAGCCAATGGCACCCAAGAGAGTGATGGGACCAGCATCACATCTGGCTGGCTTTGACTCCCCAGCCTGAATGACTAGATCATCATTTAGCCAGGTAAACAGGGGGCAGACTTCATCATGAGTCTGGACTTAGGCTTTGAATTCGTGACTGCTAGAGCCAGCTGGACACCTTCACTGCAGCCTGTTCCATGACACTAGAGGAAATTGGGAGTACCTCCATTGACCTGAGTGGATCCATTCCCGGTTTACCCCAGTCTAACTGAGCTCAAAATCTTTCCGTTCATCTTTAAGAGGTAGAAGACAGAAACCAGCAGCTTTGGAAGTGTCTCTCTCTGCAATTCGTCATCCCCCATGGCAAAAAGGAAGCATTTTGACTCTATTTTCCTTCCAAGCTTGTTTGCCTCTGTATTGTTGTATTGCAGACTGCTCTTCTGCTTGATTTTCCAGTCCCCTTTCTATGCACCAGGCAAGTCTTTTCTTTTTCTAAAGGAAAGGTCATTTGTTTATTAAAATGACATGTGTTGATAATTATAACTGATGCAGTGGGTAGTAGAGATGAATAGCTGATTAAAGAGGACACACCATTAGCAGCTAAAGCATAGGACTAAGATCTTAGAGATTAGGCTCTATTCTTGGTGCAGTCTCTGGGTCACCTTAGATAAGTTACTTAACCTCTCCAGACCTCAGTTTTGCATATGCAAATAGGAATAATTCTCCTTACTTTCTGCAGAGACTTAATTAACAGTTGTGAAAAGCACTTTGGAGTCCTTGGAGGGACGGCGTTGGAGAGGTATTTCAGCAGGTAGCATTTCCAAGCCAGTCCCAGTGTCTCCTCGCTGGGTGATGTCCAGACACCCTCCCTCTTTGTGGTTCAGTTTTGTTCACCCACCCTTCTCCTTGGACCGTCTTCACAGGCCGCGATGCAGTGTGGGCAGTTCCCCCAAGCTTTCTCACCCCATGGGCTAAACCCTGGTTTTCTAGAGAGCTCCATCTACCTCCCTTCTCCCTCGATGAAGTACGGGGCCTCTTCTCCCCAACAGACCCCACACAGTCCTTTCCTAGTAGGCTAAAGAGGAACTGGCTTCGAAAGTCTGAGTTCAGTTCTTGACTGTGCTGCAAGGTTTTGTGCGCATGTGTGTAATGTGCATAAATCACCTAAGCTCCCTGGGGTTCAGCTTACATGTAATACCAAATAGCCTCCTTGCCACCCACCTTTTTCCTTTCCTATTTTATTTCCAGTATTGCTGGCCCAAAGGGTTCAAACATCCTGGCCCAAGTATTGTTGGAGTTTCTAAATGACACATGACAGACTCTTTTTATTTGTCTTCTGATCCTAGGGTGCTGGTTGTAGCCACGCTGGTCTAAGGACACGGGCAGACACGGTTCTTTGGGTAAATCTGATCTCTTTTGTGAGACCAACTCAAATAGTTGGAAAAAAATCTTGTTTGCAAGCTTGCGGGTACAAGCACACGTCTTCAGGCTGAGGAAGCTTGCTTTCTGATCCTAAGCCTTTTCGGTTCAGGTTTTCACACGTCTTCCCAAAACCATGATGGCTAGAAACTTCCTTTAAAAAACTGAAAGCAGAAAGTGTCACGTAACTACATGGCACCAGGAGCTGCAACGTTAGCTAAGAAACATGAACTATTGCCAGACTCGCAATGAATTGGAGAGTATTGGCGACGTTGCATTTAAATGTAAACTCTCGAGAGTGTGGACAGTCTTACTTTTTCTATGTACAGCACCAGAAACCATGAGGGGGGATTTCTAGGACCCATTGTAATATAAGTAGAGTTAGTAACATCCCCAGTTCCTAACGAGGAAAGTTTCAGGACAGGCTGTTACACAAGTCGCCGTATTCGAATGATTAGTATTACCCACCAGGCGCTCTTCCTCTTCTTCCATATAAACTTAATTGATCTGAAGCAAAGTAGCTGGGTTGGTGAGCGGTGACACTGCGACCCATCCCTTACATCGAGTGACGCCGGTTGGGCCGGATGTCAGCGCCGCGCCGTGACGCGGTTTTGTTATTTAAGTTACTGTATGCTGAGTTTATCTTGATTACCCTGAGTATCATCTTGGAAAGTTAACTAGCATTAAAGTGTTGATAATGCCCCACTTTTGCAATCATATTTGCATAGTGCACAACAGAGTTTAGCAGAAAAAATTATCTTAAGTGCCGCTTTTCATCAGGCCTGTCAGTCTCATACTGTTTGCTTCATCGCGGTGCACGGGGCCTTCTGTGACAAATGGTTATGACATTTTTCATCTCAGCCTTACGTTATTGTGTAACAGTCTGTCTCTTTCTCCCGAATGCACCCTCCCTGGACAAGAAGGGGAGCATCCTGGTTTTTTTCAGTTTGTATGTTTTTATATTTCTATCCCCCCGCCCTTCCCGAAACAGCAGCAAAACGCCAGCGGGGTAACGCAGCGTGCTCGGCTCTGTTGCGGAGTCAGCGGTGAGCTTCCCCGTGGACGGGGTCCAGTGAAGAAGTCAGGCTGGTCCCTGGCTGCATTGTGCTCTTTGTTCAGGAGGCGCCCGAACAAAACAAGGATGTTCGTGGTCATCCTGCCCCCGTTACACCGGTGTAACGTCAGTGAAGCACCCCCGGATGCAGCCCTGTGCCCGGGAGAAGAGGAGCTGGCGTTATGTTTTGACTGCAGCGATATTTTAAAAAGCTAGGG
>NW_005843505.1:5370-9131 GCF_000455745.1 Alligator sinensis
TTCCTCCGCCTTAAGAGCTCAGAAATAAAAATCCCCAGAGTTCAGACATGCGGCACGAGTGAGAGATCTCCATAGCAATCGCCTTGTGTTTTGTTATTGTTTTTGCCCCAAGTTACAGCTCACCTTGATTTTGCAACTGCATTACGAGCCCCAGTTCTTGCCGGCCCGGCTCATTCACAATTCTTAACCTTCATTTTGCAGGCTGCTCCAGCGCTACTTTCTCCTTGCAATCTCCTCCTCCTCCCCTTCTATGTAACGACATGTATGCCAAGGCTTTTATTGATGTCGGTAAATACAGTAATACTTCTGCTTAATGTGCTCCGCATGCCACCCCCTTTCCATACATTGAGTAATTAATCCTCGTTGCAATAATTAATCCAGATTCTGCTTGAGAGAGAGGGTGGCATGGTGAATGATTTGCAGATATTTTGCATGCGAGGTACTAAGGTACAATGGGCATCTGCTTGAATCGTGGAGGCCGATTTGAAGTTTGCTGTGTGGGAAAAAATGCATTTGTGAAATATTTGCCTGCTCATCTCTACCTCTTTCTTGCGCTCCATGCCTACAAGTGCAATAGAGAGCATGTTATCCTCTGCATTAATAAGAGCTCAATAAAAAGTGGGGGTGAAATCTCAGTTAAATATGTATTGGATTATGCAGATCTTAATTTGACCACATACGCAGGGAGAGAAAGGCTGATATTTTGCCCTTGCAAACCCCCCCCAAAAAACCCAAATTCTATGATAGAAATGCAAGCCGACATATGGTAAAATTTGCCTGCAGCTCTGCTGAGTTACAGCACTCTCACAGATAATTCATTAAAAATCATTTCATACGGTACGCGTGTGTTTGTGTGCAGATGTACAGATCTATGCACTTGTGTCACGATCAGCCCGGGAAGGTATTATTATATCACTTTTTTTTTTTTCCTAAGGTTGGGTGGGGGGGAAAAACCAAGACGCATCATGAACAACATAGAGAAAACCAGAATTGCTCCTTCAATATAGGTCAGGACTGTGGGTGACATAGCACCGATTTTAAATCCACTACCTGAGCCATCTGCTGCACGAGGCAGGCTGAATCTGCTTATGTGAAACGCGCGCTAGGCAGACATCCGTATTGTGACATACAGCACAAAAGGGACCCGGCTCGTGCTTTTAACGGAGTCGGGGCTCCCGTCCTGCCCCGCACAACAATGGGAGGAAAACCCACGTCTGCACCTGGGGGTGTCACGAGGAGACCCAGGCTGCAGGGGAGCGGGGCTCTTTGTACGATCACCCGCACCGCTTTAAAAATACAGGGCAAATTTCAAAAGCCAATTCTGTTTTTTAATTTCTCAATTGCAAAATGCCTCTTTTTTCCTTTTTTCTTTTTAAAGTATTTTGAGTATGTCAAATGTGTGTTCTCAGTGTTCAAATGGGTGGTTCCTCCACACAAATGTGTTTCTATCGTGATTATGCCATTAGGAAGCATTAGCCAACTTCCCAACATGAAGATTTGTAAGGGGCAGCTCTGCCATGCCTTCCCTGCCTCGCATCTTTTCCTGCTCTGTAATCTGTGCTCCTTGGCTTGCAACTTTTACTAGCTTCCCAGGCGGGGAATATATTTGTCCTTTTTTTCTTGTTCTGTTGTTCTAGTGTTGGTGGCTTCAACGTGACACACTTTTTTTCCCTCAACCCACAGCTTGGAGGCCTTTGCATTGTTTCTTCCCCTTTAGGAAAATTCATAAATAAATCATAGAGTACAAAAGAGCACAGGGGTTGGGTTTTTTCCCCCCTTCTATGCCTCTCTATAGCCTATGAAATACTGTTAAAAACTGGAAGGAAAATAAGTATTGGGAGTGAAGGTCTCTGCTATCAATTCTCATTGAAAATAAAATCCAGTAGTAAGACCGGGGAGAAACAAATCAATACTACACTATAGTATAATAGTTTAGGATACTGTTTCTGCTTATCCCAATCCTATTATACTATACTATAATATAATGCATGCATTTCATTAAGGTGAAACATTTGGAAAGGTTGGACAGGTTGAGAAGCTCGCTCTATTGATCCTGTTCTTGCTCCTATTGAAGTCAATGGCAGGACCGGAGAGAGTCCTGGCAAATTTTCTGTAGACGTTTCGGATACCGTTGTGCATTGCTAAAAAGAAAGCACTTCTGTAGCTGTGAGATCTAGATGAACTTTTCCTAAAAAGCATGACTTGACCCTCGACATAAGTATAAGACAAACTGCCATTTTGGCATAAGACTGTTCACCGGGAGAGTTATACCGGTATCATTATCCTGGTACAATAATGTCCGTATATTGGTATCCAGGCAGTTACCAGATTATGGAGTTTTTCTTCCCGTAGCTTGGACTGGAGGTGGGCACACGCCACTAAATAGCAGGTTTTTCCCCCCCGTGATATTATTTATAAGGTCCCCCCCACCTAACTGAGGCATTTGCCTAATGTGTGGACAGGAAAACCTTGTCAACTGTAGTTTCCTCTTGCCGAGCCCTGTCCTTGGCTGTTGAGCTGGTCCCTCAAACCTCTGAAAAGATTCAATGTGAAAATCAAGGGGAGAGTGGTGGATCACCAGATCTCCAGGAAACCTACCACTGTGAGGCACTGGCCACCTTGCCCCTGTTCAGCAAACACATGGACGGCATCAGAATAACACCGTCAAATTCTTCACTGTCTTTTGCCAGTTCTTTGCCCAGGCCGAATTGCTAATTCGAAGTACCAAAACCAGTAGAGGGTCTGTTCCCACGGGATATATTTTTAATTTAAAAGAATAAATGCATGTGTCACAAAAGCAAGCCAGCCCCTAACTCACAGCCCAACAGATCAGAACCAGAACGTGCAAAGGGCGCTGTCTTTCCCTTTTTCTTTTAACAAGCCCTGCTCTGAGCTTAAGTCTCGTCCATCAGGGTGCTCAGCGCATCCCATCTGCTCTGTTGTGGTCACGCTTACATTATGAACTCTTTGCTGCGGGGGCTATCTGCACTGAGCCTTTTGTGCAGTACCGAGCACAGGCTGAAGGACTCAATAATAATCACTGGTGATATGATGGGCTCCAATTCTGCCTTCATGGGCACTGGAGAATCTCGGGGACAGCAACAAAAATCCAAGATGGGATTTGAGGATGCTATTTGTGCTTATAACCTGGCCTGATTCTGCAGTCCGCGCTTGGGCAATACGTGCACTGAAGTCCAGTGTTCGTTGCTATCTGGGCCGTGATTTATAGTTCAGAGGGCGCTCAAACAGATGAAAAGAAAGGCAGAAGGCAGGGCAGGGTGGCACCTTAGAGACTAACTTACACAGAGAGGTGGTCGACTCTCCATCCTTGGAGGTTTTGAAGACCCAGGTAGACAAATGATGGCATGATGTAGTTGGGGCTGGTCCTGCTTGGAGCAGGGGGGTTGGATTAGATGTGACCTCCTGAGCTCCCTTCAACCCTCATTTCTGTAATTCTAACCTGTTCAGAACAACATTTGCTTTCGTAGGCAACAGCCTGCCTTGTTGGATGCTATCGATGAAAAGAAAGAGAATTTTCCTATAGCCATTGATTCAATTAGAAAGCAGGGTAGAGTTGTACCTTACAGACTAACTAAATGATTTAGATATAGATATAGATATCCATCTATCTATATCTATTTCTATATATAGATCTATATCTATATCTCTATCTACATCTAAATCTATCGAATTAGGAATTATCCAGCTCACAGCTCACAAAAGCTTGTGCTCTATCTATCTGATAGATAGATAGATAGATA
>NW_005843505.1:9179-13184 GCF_000455745.1 Alligator sinensis
GATAGATAGATAGATAGATAGATAGATAGATAGAGCACAAGCTTTTGTGAGCTGGAGCTCACTTCATCAGATGCTGTGAAAGGATGTGCACAGACCAGCGTATAAAATGGAGAAAGCATCTGATGAGGTGAGCTCCAGCTCACAAGACCTTGCGCTACATATATATCTCTAATTTAGTTAGTCTGTAAGGTGCAAATCTACGCTGCCTTCTGCTTGACTAACACAGCTACCTGATTTAGTTCCCGTCTCCGTGAGATTTCCCCCCAAGTCACCCGCATTGCCCACACTAACACTGCTTGGCTTGTTGTTAGGGGAATGTGTGCGCGGCGGGAGAGGGGGGGCATCGTTACTGCTTGTGCATGTCTGGATAATTCCTTTGGGACTCAATCCTTCAAGGTGCAAAGCACCCTCCACTTCAAGGGGCATCTCCTGGCAGGGCTGCGCTCTCAGTTCCCACTTAGGTGACTGAGGTTCAGAGGACTCCCCAGACGTCACGGACTTGGCAGGGCAGAGAGGAAGGGAGAGTCCTAACCGCACTAAAAGAAGCAACTCCAAATCCCTCTTAACTTGTTTTGAAGCCCTTCCCCACGGCAGACCCCGTTAATACTTAGGTCATGTCCGAGTCCCCGAGGGATGTCCTGAAATAGGCTCGCGAAGGGGAGGCTGCATCTTTCCGAAGGGAATCTACACATATGCCACGCCATATGGACCGGGAGAAGTCTGGTCAGTCGCCTCTTTAGTTGTTATTGTGTCGTTTCTTAATGTGCGAGTATTTTGGGGGGCTAAGGGGGGGAATGGATCATCACTTAAGCCCCAGGATTTATGCTGCCAGAGCCCATCATGTATTCGCAAGCACATTAGCAGGGTAGGCACTAAATATTCTCTGCAAATCTGATGTGGAGGAGAGGGCAGAGTGTTAACCGGAAAAGCCTTCGGGGCACATTTCAGCTATTAATTCAGCTCCAGTTTCTAACGTGACGCGCTCTGTCCAGGCTCGCGGAGCAGACGCAAGCAGAGCCCCCGACCACTGCAGGACAAGGCACGTGAGTCCTGGTTGTCATACCCAGGCTGCAAACTCTGTAGCGTCTGTTTTGTAGCAAGACATAGAGACGCGCAGCCCAGCAGCGAGAGCCGACGGCGCAGAGCAGAAGCTGGGTAGCATTCGGGCTTCGGCCCTGGCTGCCTGCTAGGTTTTGATGGGAGTCTCATCGGCAGAGATCCTCCAAGGTGCCTGGGCACAGCTCAGATCAATGGGCATCACACAGCTAACTGCCACGCTGGGCCTCTGTCCTGCCATTTCCACCCATGTAAATGGGGTATATTATATTAGTCCTCAGGGCAATGTCATGAGGTTTCCTTCCTTCCTAGTTTCAAAGAGCTTTGAGATCCTCGGGGGGAAGGCGGCACAGGAAAACGCTAGTTATTGAATGCAGGAAAAATGGTGAATTTTGGAGACAGCTGCCCGAAATTAAAGCTGCCTTTGCATGCATACAGCCAGCAATATGTACATTTATTGTTAAGGAAAATAACCCAGCTTGACACAAATCCAAGAGAAAATCTCTCCTGTTGCCAAGGAACATATCAATGCAGTGATGTCATACATAGCCAGTATGGACCCAATCCTGATCCTTTTTACTTTGGTGTCACTCAGGACTAGCTCCATTCGCACCTGTGCCATTACGCGAGTGCATGGGCAGGAGTGTGGATTTCGGCCTTTCAGCTTCAGTCCGGCCTGCAAACACACCTTCCTTTTGCCAAAGACTCCTGACCCTCCCAGCTGAAGATTTTCTAATTGCACTGTCCAAACTCTTGCTCGAATTGTGACTGGTCTGAGAATTATTTCCCTGGGAAATAATTTTCCCCGGGCAAATAACGTAGCCCTCGTTGTCACCCGTCATTGTGCTGAAGGGGGCACGAGCAGGTTGTGTACCGGGGTTAGTAATGTGTCCGAACAGGTTTCCAAGTTTCACGTTAAGGCTCCCCCAGAGCCCACTCCTGACTTGCTCCACGAGCGGAAACAAAACGCCACGAGCAGCCGGGAAGGAGAAAGGCTCCATCGTTGCCGGTAAGCTCTGAAGGTTGAAGAGCACAACAGACGTGTGCGTGCACGTGAAGTACATGCCTTGCGTGTGTGTCGCGTGTGCATCCAGGGGGTGCGTATGCAGATGTGTGCGCTGGGGTGGGCCCTCGTGCTTGTGCACTCGGGTCCTGCAGTAGATGCCGGCGCGTGTGCTTTCTCTAGCATCACGGCTCGCAGCCAGCAGGCCTTACCTAGCAAAAATGCTGTTTGTGTTAATGCAGCCCCTTCACCGCTCCATGCACCACCCTTCTCGCATCATGGGAGCCACAGAATAGCCCCTGCTTATGAGGGTGGGTGCCAGTGCCAGTGCCTGGCTCATGCCCTTGATACCAAATCTTCTTGCAAGGGAGGGAGGATTTCCTAACTCTGACCCCCGGGTTCATCCCGGGCTCCTCCGCTGCGCAACACGCACAAGGTTATAAGCTCTAACAGGGCATCCAAGAAGGATCAGTGATCACCAGGAGCATTCAGTGCCTGCGTGCTACTTATCTCCAGCATACATCTGGCCCTGAACGTGAGCAGGAAACGTGCTCTTCTCCTTGAAATTCACCTTGAATGCAGCGGGGTTGGGATTTTTTTTTTTTTTTCCTCCCCCTTCCCTCACAATTGTCAGTGGAGAGGCTGCAAAGAAAGCTCAAAAGCCACTGCAGCCTGGATGCAGCTCTGGGAGCTGACAGCTCTACTCGACTGCAGTGATGTCAGCTGCAAAACACAGGCTCTTCCACCCCCAGCCCCCATCAGCAGCTCCTCTCTGCACACACGCGCGCGCACACACACACACGCACACACACACAGAGGAATATGAATTAATAATTGCAGCAGCAGAGCAATGAAATCAGCAGCGGGTGATAAGTGGCTACCGCAAAGCCTGAACAGCAACAAAATCCTCTACATACAGATCATCTCGGCTCAGCACAAAAAAAAAAAAAAAAAAAAAGCCCCTGCACTCACCGGATGCTGCAGTGGCCATACCTCTGCGTCCAAAATGAGTGGTGATGGAGCCAGTGGCTAAGGGCATGTCTGAGGATCGGGTTCGTGTATTTTTGCTTGGGCCAAGGGGATGCAGGCTGCTCTCTGGGAGTAGGTAGGACAAGACGTGTGACTTTCTTGCAAGGTGAAAATGCAGGAGAGCCTTTCTCTTGGGTGGACTGGAGGGTGGGGAGGAGGGGCCGGCGGGGCTGGGCTGGGCTGGGCTGGGCTGGGCTGGAGGATCTTTCCCTTGGATCTCATCATTGATGCTCTACGATTTCCCTTGTTTTAAAGCCATCCTTTCAATGGACAACACCCAGGGCATCGAATAAATAAAGGAGCGTCTCGCAGATCCCAGCCTGGAGAGACAAGGGGTGCATCTGAGGGCAGGGACGTGTGCGCAGAGGGAGGGGGATGGATGGATGGATGGATGGATGGATGGGGGGGCGAGGATTATACTCGTCTTGTTTTCGGAGCGTGGAGTCAGCAGATGTGATTTTTTTTTTTTGGCTGAATAATCCTGCGGCGGGGGAGGGGGCAGCGGCTCTCCGGCACAGAAGGAGGGCAGCGGGCGAGATGAAGGCTGGCTAATGATAAATGGGGAAAGCAGCCCTCCGGGCGGCTCTCCCAGCCCGCTCTCCCGCAACCTCCTTTCTCCTCTCCTATTTTTTAAAATCTCGCTTCTGCTTCTGTCATGCAGCCGCCTGCTCCCAGTGCAGGGGCTGCGCCTGGGACCACCGGCTCCTCTCCCTGCCCTTGCTTGGAACTGCTGGGCTCTGCGCTTGCGGGGGAGGGGGGTTAATATTATTTTTCTCCTTTTTTTTTCTCTCTCTTTTCCTTTTTTTTTTTTTTTTTTTTCCTTTTCCTTCCTTTTTTTCTTTTTTTCTTTTTTTAGAGCAATGCTCCTTCTCCAGGCTGCCCTGGGCTTTGGAGGGGGCTGGGGCTCCCTGCAGCCG
>NW_005843505.1:13215-13664 GCF_000455745.1 Alligator sinensis
TCCCCCTCCCCCCCCATCCCCCCCCCTCCTCCTCCTCCAGGATGACAGATCAAGCCAGCACCTGCATCGCCTGCACTGGATGGAGACCTGACAGCGCAGTGCCTCGGAGCTGGGGGCAGAGGGAGGGATGGAGAAGCAGGGTCCTACCCCCCCTTCCCTCCTGGGGGGGGAATCAGATGAGTTTTGGAGACTAAGCCAGTGCCTGGGCTGCGGCTGCTTGGAACTGATTTTCAATGCAAAGGTGCATTATTTGGTTTGCAAGACCCCCCCCACCCTGCCGCGCGCCCCCACACACACACACACACACACACACAGGCTACAGAGTCAGGTATACCTATCCTATAAGCGCTGGAGTCTGCCGTTGATGGCCAGTCGAGGCTCCTTTCAGCGTGGTGTTATCCTACAGAAGGGGGTCGCCGGCTGGTCCTTCTGGCTGGACAGGTCTGGTC
>NW_005843505.1:14601-47122 GCF_000455745.1 Alligator sinensis
AGGGCTGCTGCCTCGCATCACGTCTGACCTCCGTCCGTGTGTCCTGCGAGTGACGGGAGCGTAGAGCGCTCTATGCCTGGACCGGCTTACATGACCTTCCTCCACGCACGGGATTGCCCGGCTCCTGCCTACCCACCCACCCAGCTAGGTTCCCGCTGGTGTTACGAAGTGTCTGTCTCCGTAGATGTCCCATCCAGCCATGTCATTATATATCTCTATAGCCCCATCTGCATTGCAAGTGTCCTGCGAGTGACGGGAGCGTAGAGCGCTCTATGCCTGGACCGGCTTACATGACCTTCCTCCACGCACGGGATTGCCCGGCTCCTGCCTACCCACCCACCCAGCTAGGTTCCCGCTGGTGTTACGAAGTGTCTGTCTCCGTAGATGTCCCATCCAGCCATGTCATTATATATCTCTATAGCCCCATCTGCATTGCAACGGGTGTTGTTATGTATCTGTATAGACCCGTACACATTTCAAACGATGTTATTTTATATCTCTAGAGACCCCGATAGGGTTCGAGTGCTGTTCTTATAGGTCTATATGGACCCATATGATACATTTCCACGGATGTTGTCACGTATCTGTATAGACCCATACGCATTTCAAATGATGCTATTACATAGCTATCTCTATAGACCCATATGCATTTCAAAGGACGGTATTATCTCTCTTCTCTATACACACATAGATTTCAAATTACTTTGTTATCTGCCTATCTCTGTCTGTAGACATATGTCTCTCAAATGACATTACTGTAGATCCATGTCTACATACATGAATCAATTTTAAATGGCATTATTATATATCTATAGAGACACATATAGAGTTCAAATTATGCCATTATATACATATCTCTAGCCAAAGACATATATATCTTTTAAGTGGCATTGTTATATATCCATCTCTATATACATCACTAGATTTCCAATGATGTTATTCTATACCTATGTCTATAGACATATATAGATTTTATATTACATTGTTATAGATCTATCTCTATCTGTAGACATATATATCTTTCAAATAATGTATATAGTATAGTATAGTATAGATCTATCTCTATATACATGAATGGATTTCAGTGATATTATATATCTATCTCTATCTGTAGACATATAGATTTTGAATCATGTTATATTATACCTATCTCTATCTATAGACATATATGTCTTTCAAATTACTTTATTATATATCTATCTCTATATACGTATATACATATTTAAAATTACCTTATTATATATCTCTCTATTTTTAGAGATATATATCTTTCAAATTATGCTATTAAAAGTACAAGATATGTAAATAATGCAATAAAATATAATGAAATATTGTATTGCATTATTTACATATCTTGTACTTTTAATAACATAATTTGAAAGATATATACATCTAAGTATATATATGCCTTTTTTTTAAATTGAATTTTGCTTTTCATCAGCCTTGTGAATTATAGGAGCTTTAGTGAATTAATCATATATATATATATATATATATACACACACACACCTTAAAAATATATATGTATATATATGACATATATACATGATTGCAATGCTAGGCTATGTGCACCATAGATGAGAAATGCTGAAACAGTCTCCCTAAAACCTGCGTGTATATGACTCTGCAGGTTCCATAAAATCATGCCGGTTTTCCATAGATCCATAATATGAACATTACAATAGCAAAAGTCCACATGTGACTTCTAATTCCAATGTTAAGAAGTAGACTGGCTATGTAGATACATGCAGTGTTAATATATTTCCAATAATATCTGCATGTGCTAACCCCCTGGAAGCCATAAATCTATGTCAATTGTATGTGTGTGTGTGTGTGTATACACACACACATACACACATAATATAAAAACAAAAATACGAAATGCATGTCATATGTATACTTATATAATACCTAACTGCAGTGCTGCTATATATGGTAGTTGTATATGCCATGGTAATAGATTTCCAGTACATATATGTATGTGCATATATATATATATAGATCTGTGTGTGTGTAAATCTGCAGATTTATATTTGCAGCTTTACATACACACACAGATACATAACTGTACAAATTACCAAAATGCCGTAGCTAATATGCACAGATGAAATGCTATCTTTCTGCATGTTACATGCCTTTTTCTTTAATTGCATTTTGCTTTCCATCAGCCTTGTGAATTATAGGAGCTTTAGTGAATTAACCAGATTATTGAGCCTCTGTGGCGAGGGGGTTCGTTCTTCCAGCATCCATTCACACAAACATGCACACACACACGCATGCACACACACACGCGCGCACACACTTCTGCAGTTAGCTCTGCTCTGCTGGGAAATCAACTCTTCAGCTGTCCCTGGATCTGGATGATGTGCCAGGAATCCACTGACCCTTAGGAACAAGCTGCTCCCCACCAGGTCTGTCTTGGTTTGGTGTCTATTGTATTGCATTGCTTGGTTAAAAAAGAAAAAAGAATGTCTTTTCCGAGCCCCAAGCCAGTCCCACTGCTCTGGGTCAGCGGGACCTGCTAGCAATGGAGGGGGGTGGAGTGCAGCCTGGAGGGAAGGGGGCAGCGGGGGCTCTGTTTGCTGGGGGGTTGTTTGTGTCTTCCCTGTAATCCTTCCCATTCAGATCCCGAGTGTGGGGGCGGAGGGGAGGGGGTCTGCAGGGTGAGGCCGCATGTAAATCTCTCGGGAGGGATAAACATGTCATTTGTTCCCTTTGTATGGTAATGCCGCTCCCCACCAGCTGCCCAAGCCAGGCATCCTGCCTACAAAAGGTCCCCATCACCCATCATCTGCCTGTGTATACCCCAGAGCAGAGGACGGGCTGGGACATGGGGTGCATGGGGGGGGCATCTGTACATGTATGTGTGCATGTGAGCGCAATGGGGTGGATCTGTGTGTGTGTGCATGCATGTGATAGGGTGGATCTTTGTGTGTGTGTGAGAGACAGGGTGGATCTGCGTGTGCGCGCGCACATGTGATGGGGTAAATTGTGTGTGTGTGTCTGTATGTGATGGGGTAGATGTGCTTGTGTGTGCATGCGTGCATGCATGCGTGTGTGTGTGTGTGAGGGAGAGAGAGAGAGAGAGAGAGAGAGAGAGAGAGAGAAAGGTCAGAGTTGGCTGTTTTATTATTTGTGATGCACACAACTGGATTGAAATGTCACAGTAGCTGAATCTGGTAATTTTAAAGCTTTGGAGTGTTGCTCGCCTGTGGATTCTCCTGCCAAGCAAATAAAAATTGACTCTCTGACTGTACAAATTTAAATTATTACAGATAATATATTTTACATTGTGCTTGGAGGCTTTCTAAACACTACTGGAGCAGAGACAGCATTTGGACTTGATTGGAGTTTAGCAGCTTGCTGTGCAGCTTCAAAACATGGAGCCAGGCATTTAATAGAATACTAGTGAGGGCATCAGTGAGTCTAATCGTTTGTGTGTGGCTGATTGATGTTAACCTTTTTAGAGTCTGTAATGGCCTCCTCAGATAATACAAAGAACCTCTGCAAAAAAAAATATGGAGGCTGTCACACTGTAATAAAAAAAGCATGAAGAAAATTAATTCTGAATAAGTAATTGAAGAAAAGGTGGCATAACTGCAAAAAAAGGGACTATCTTGAAAAAGATCAGAATTCCTTTATCAAATTCAAAAAGCCAGTTGTTTCAGAAATTTTCTTGCTCAGAATGAGCATTCAGTAAGGAGTCAGAAGTGTGTGTCGGGGGCAGGGGGATTCTACAAGGAATCCTTCTGGAAGGTCCTCTCTTCTTCTGGAGTTGCAGCTGGTTAACTGTTAGAAGGCAGTTTGGGGAGCTGAGGTGGCCAACAAGGTGTGGGTGGCTGTTAATGAAATTAAGAAACTGTCTTCCCTGTCTTCTACAAAATTACAACTTTGATTTGAATCCCTCCCATAACAGCAAAACAGAGACACTTGGGTTACTTTATTCAGTACAGAATGATGGCATGTCACAAAGAAAATAATGTTTATGGATCATATTTGTGACTCCTACACCCATGTCTGGCTTAATCCGAATTGCCCTGGACCTGGCCGGGAGTGATCTCCGCCTGGAACCAGAATTCACCCTGTTTTTCTTTTTCAAGGCAGCCTCCCGGCTTAATCCGAATTACCCTGGACCTGGCCGGGAGTTATCTCCGCCTGGAACCAGAACTCACCCTGTTTTTCTTTTTCAAGGCAGCCTCCTTCAGGGGCGAAGCTACAGAGCAATCGCTGGGCGGCTGTGAAGGGGAGTTTCCTGGGGGGGAAGGAGCAGGCAAAGACTTGGGGGGAGAGGAGATGCAGGACACATGCTGCCATCCCAAAGGCAGCTGTGAGGATAGCAAGCGGTCAGTCCTCATGAGAACAAACTGCAGCCGCGGGGCTATCCCAGGTGGATCCGCTTCTGGCCTATTGGGCGGATTGTTTTTTTTCATAGTGGTTTTTTTTTTATTATTATTACTTGAATTATCTCGAGCCTAAAGCTGAGAAGAGACCTGAAGGTGGAGTCGGGGCCGTGCTGGCCAGGCTAGAGAATAGGAGACGGCAAAGATGGACACACACAAAGATGCGGGGCAGGGAGCGATGCCCATCTCTCCCCTGCCCCCTGCCACAGCATCCCCCAGCCCGGGGGGCTCTGGCCTGTCCTGCTCTGGCTGACTCCAGTCCCTGGGACCAAGCTTGTCCCTTGGGGCGAGCTGGCCCCTGTACCCTCTTGCCCTTTTTATCAGAGAGTGTAAGCATCTCAACCCCTCTGCTCCATGTAAATATAAGGGTTAGAAACCCGCCAGGCTGGGTCCCCCGTTGCATTAGATGGTGGAATGAAGTTGCTCGCGCCAGCATTTGATTAACACATGGATGGCCCCGAATAACCTTCAGGCGTCTGGGCTCAAGGTCATTTTCCTCTCCGAGCGTTGGAGGGGAGATGCCGCAGAGCAGCAGGCGATGCGAGGGGGCAGGAGGCTTTTGTTCCCGGTGCAATAGCTACACGGAGAATGCAACAGGAGGTGGAGGAGGTAGACGACTCGGACACAAACACCTTCGTCTGCAGCGTTACTCCATTTTCACTCCCTTCCCCTCCTTCTCCAACCCCACTCCGTGCACAACGTATTGCAGATGGAGTGAGAGCTTGCACTTCAAGATGATCTTTCTCGAGGCCCCAGTGGGGTTTCCCCATCTCTTTTCCTCCGCTCCCTCGCGCCTCTGGAGAGGTTTGACTGCTGTTAATATTCAATAAGGGGTTTCATTATCAGAGAGCCGACGAAGGGAATCTCTGCCCTTGCACCAAAATACTTGGTCCAGGGTTCCCCTTCCGGGAGCGTTTATGTCCCTTTCGGTTTATTTTGATATGATGGATCTCCCTGCACTGTACATGCATGTTTGTGTACACACACACACACACACACACACACACATGAGTCAGAGGAAAGCTGGGGGATTTGCTGGGAAATTGAATAAAGATTTCCAGGAAATCCTTTTTAATGGCTTGGGGGAATTTTAGGTGAATTCAAATAGCTTAAATCTAAAAAAAAAAAAAAAAAAGACCAGCAAAAGTCCTCTTTTTCTCCAGCTCTGCCCGGCAGCGCTCACCTTCCAGCACAACTCCAGCATGCTCCCAGCAAGACGAGCCTCCATTACCCGGGATTCATATTTCAGTTGTGTTTTTCCTCCGTGACCCCCACCCTCACCCTCCCAGCAACTGAATTGCAAATCATCTTAAATGCTCTAAATTTAGACTGACAGACAGACCAGGAAGAGTTATTTTGGTGATGTCATTGCTTTCAAGGGTGCTCTGAGGAATCTCTGCTGACCAAGCACACAAGTGCATTGCTTAAACAAGGCCTCTTTGCCTAGCTCTGCCGGGCTGGAAACTATCCTGTTACCGTCACTAAGACATCTTGAAAGGAAAGGAACCATAGATGTTAGAAATATATTTCCAGTGTCACCTAAAATGCCCAGAGTCTAATAATAATTAATCTCCAGCTCATCTGGAGTCCAGAGCAGAATTTACAGACCCAAAGAGCATGGAGAAGCCAGAGTCAAATCCTATTTTTGAATACACTCAGTTTAGGCCTAAAGGGCTCACATGTAATCTTGCAAAGTGATGAGCCCCCGCAGTCACTGGGCTTTGACAGCGTCACCAAGGGCCCTTGGCACCTGCCGGGATTACGTCTGCTCACACCTGGGCAGTCACTCCAATACAAGCTCGCTAGGGCCTGATTCAAAGTGCATTGCAGGCAGTGAGAGCTTTTCCATTAACTGCAATGGGTTTTTGCATCAGGACCCTTCCTGACGGGTGGGTGCGGTCCAACCCGCTGCCCATCTTCTTTCTCACCCAGGGTGTACGTGCCAGGAACAGCTCAGTCCCCACCAGCTGGAAGGAAGACCAGCAAAGCACGTAGCGATGTATCTTCTCTTGCCACATGCCTTTGTGCCTGTGTTATATGCATAAGTGTCTATATGTTGCTATGCACAAGCATACACGCCTATGCAATGGGGGGGAAATGCACCCAGAGCCGTGGGCACTGTGATGTTCAGCTTCAGAGCACCTCATTGACTCCCTCGCCCTCCCCAGTGCTGAGCTCAGCCCCTCTTCTCCCCTATAGTTCATGCAGACAGCGATGCCCTTACAAAAGGCAGCATGTACTTATGGCACTCACTGGGGAACACCGAGGATGGGGATGTACCACCTCTTGGGCGGGCCCTTCCTCTGTTTGGGGTTCACACCCCTGAACTCTCTCCTAAAGGGAGGTGTTGAGGGCCAAATCCAACAAAAGCATCTGGTTGCCTAAACAATAGCAATTCAGAGTGGACCTCAAGCAAAGTTCCTGAGCATCTTTAGGATGGGATCCGTCACAGCCAAGGCCCTTGCTACACAGCTGCTTAGAGCTCGCACCCAGGACAGGGGCAGTGGTAAATGCCATCCCCAGATGACCCTCTGGGGCCTGCGGGGTGCCAAGGTGCTTGGCCCTGCCGTGACTGAGGCGATCCTAGGCATGTACAGAAGCAGAACTATAGGCACTAGGGACCCTGAATATCAAAAACAGATGCCTCGTGGCTTTAGGCCCCCCCAAGGCTGGGTGGCAGCTGTTCTGGGGTTGTGACATCCTGCCGAAGTCACTCGAGCTCTACCCCTCGCTCGCCATTGCCCTGAATCTCTTGCCACCGACACCATTCAGAGAGCCTGGTCTTGGCTCAGCAGCAAAGGATAACCGACTACAGGGCAGGGGCACATCAGATGCTCGTTCTGTGAGGTTAAAATGAATCATAAGCACTTATGATATGACATCTCTTTTTTCCTTCCTGTGCAAAATAAACATCCAGGAGTATTGAGGGCAGCGAGGTGAAATGTTGAGCAAAATTCCCACTGCCACAGACAGGAGCAGGGACCCTGGGAGCAGACCCACGTGGCAGGGGACCAGTCCCCTGTACTGACAAGGCGAAAGTCTACGTCATTTGTTTGTGGAGAAGACGGGCTTTCTTCCCTCCTAAGCTGTAACTCATTGTTCTTGTTGGACAATGCTCTTTCCTCTCTCTCTCACCCCCGGGAATGTATTTTTCTCCCTCGTCTACGTATTTTTCTGTGACTTTCTAAATGCATTGCAACATCCTGCTTGCCTCACTCTGCAGCCTCCTCTGTGACTTCTTTCCCCTCCCAGGGATTTCACAGCAAAATCTTTGTGACCCGGGTGACATAAAAGAGATTCTCCATCTCTGCAATTCGTGATGACACTTTTATATGCATTGTTTATTGGTTCAGGGTTGGGTGTTTTTTTCCTCCCCCAAGAGCTACTGAATTGATTTTTCTGGGCAGCAACTATACAAAAGCATTAATTCATGGCTGGCTAATCTCACTGTGAGCACGGATCTGCCTTTGTGGCCGAAGTTATTCTGCTGCTAATATCTTACATGAGGAAGACAGAAGTAATATGTGTATGTGTGTAATTTTCTGTGTCAATTTGAACTGCTACGAGTATGAACCTTAAAAGTTATTTCATTTATTACAATAATACATAAAGCCTCTTGGAGATGCAGACTTGGAAGAGGCAATTATGCACATAGGTTAATAACATACAGCGATTTGAGTGACAACCAGAATTAGACTTAAACATAGCAGAGTGGTATGCTAACGGCATTTTATTAGAACTGTGGCTGGGGATCTGTTCAACATACCAGTCACACACATTTCCTGGTCAAATATTTACGGATAGAAGAATATTCTTGCCTATTATATTCATATATACACACATGCATACATACACATAGATAGATAGATAGATAGATATAGATATAGATATATACACACACACACACATATATGGTGAGAATATTCTATACATATACATTTTAATTGCATTTCTTTCTCTCCCCTAATATTTTGAGAGAAGCTCATCTGATCAGATTTTATTGGTGAAAACGCAAATGCTCTGCTTCTTGTTGCTTAACACTCAGTGATGGGTAGGGACCAGGCATAGATGAATCAAGAGGGTCAACTGTGTTTTCTTACATGAAGGTGAAATTCTCCAGTAGCGAAAGTCCAGGGCAAGCTCTTTGACGTTTGAAGCGTACGTGAAGGCTGTTCAAAGGGCCAGCAGAGCTGGTGCACTCCTCTGTGCCATGGAGAAGGGATCCCTGCTGACCCTGCATTGATTACTGCAGAAGACTGCAAAGCCACATGCCCAGATCCAACAAAGCACTAAAAGCATGCCCATTACATAGCAGATACATAGCTACCATGCTGAAGTGAGCAACAGCTTAAGTGCTGCACAAGGCTCCATTAGCTCCAAACCCACGATCACTGATGGTAGGAGGAATGCTGGGTATTATTCTGGCCTTGGGCTGGAACTAAATATAGAGGGACAGCACAAAAAGGCCATACAGTATTGGTCTTGTGCACTGGCCTTGAGTTGGGTGGAAGTCACCTCCTCGGCCCATCTGCCTTTGCACGCTTGATTAGCCTTGTAAATGTAATTATGGTCCAGGGAAAACTTGGATTGAATTATACTATCACTGTCATGAATGATCCACAACCTACAGCTCAGCAACTCTCTGGTTATCTCTCTGTCCATCCAGATATCTGTCTGCCCCCCCATCAAGATAGCATATTAATTGCTGAAATTAGAATAATGCATTTTTAATAATAAACATGTGTAATTACTTAGCTACGTTGCAAGTCATGCTGTAGAGCAGTGATCCCCAACACGTGTCTCAGGGGCAACTTATCTTTGAGACACCCTTAACATTGCTCCCGGCCACAGGAAATTCTGCTTCCCAAAGAGACAGATTCCTCTGGGCTCGCACAAAGAGTAAAGTAAAGTGTGATTGCTGTCCACAAAGCAGCCAAGTTGATGACCACCCTCACCAAGTATTGAAATGGGAAGAATTTTTCAAATCTACCTTCAAAGGTCCTGAATTATCCTGCAGAGAGGTCTGCATGGGAGGGGGCATTTATACTCACACAGCAGCCTGTCCATTTTCGTAGATGTTGCCTGACCAGACCCCTCCTGCCCTTTCTCTTGCTTGTTTTCTTTGGCTTTTTTCCCCTCTGATCAGACAGTGAGAATAGAGCGTTGTCACCTTGTCTTCACTTTCTGGTCGGATTCGGTCAGCCCTACAATGCTTAGGTTGCAAACGCTGAAGAGGGAATGTTAATTCATTAAAACCAAATTGATTCCACCAGTCTGTGGAAGAAACCATGGAAAGTCTCTGCAGTGCTTTCACCTGGTGCATCACCTGCGGGTTTTTAAGCAAAAGATCCTTACCAACACAAGTAAGGCGGATATTTCTAGGACGGTGATTCACAACCTTTTTAGACTCAAGGCATCCCTCCATAACTTTTCTGAATTTAGCAGCACCCCAGTTGAGAACCACTTAGAGTATACCTGCTCTTCTTTGGCACCTTTCCCCCCTTTTGTTTCACAGAACATAGCAGGGATAAAAGCAAGAGTGTTTTAAAATAATAAAATAGTGGCACAGAACAAAAGATGTAAGCTATACATATAAATGAGAACAACCCCCTTGGTACCCTTTGCAGAATTACTTAAGAGATGTCCCCATTATTGAACTCTTTTGGGTAGGTTAAAAATCCATAAGATGGATATCAGAGAATCACAGAAAATAAGGGTTGAAGGGACCTCAGGAGGTCACATCTAGTCCAACCCCCTGCTCCAAGCAGCACCAGCCCCAACTACATCATCCCAGCCAGGGCTTTCATCCATCATGAAGGATGGAGCTGGACTGTTCTCAGTGGGGGCAGATGACAGAGCAAGGAGCAATGGGCTTAAATTGCAGCAAGGAAAGCTGAGGTTGGATATTAGGAAAAAGTTTCTCACCAGGAGCATAGTAAAACACTGGAACAGGTTACCCAGAGAGGTGGTGCAGTCTCCATCCTTGGAGGTTTTAAAGGTCCAGCTCGACAAAGCCTTGGCTGGGATGATCTAGCTGGGGCTGGCCCCGCTTTGAGCAGGGAGTTGGACTAGATGTGACCTCCTGAGGTCCCTTCCAGCCTTAGTAGTAATACTACTACTACTACTTTACTACAAACATTGCTGCTACTACAAGTATTGCTATGACTAGTACATTACTAGTAGTAGTAGTAGTACTATATGGTATATATGGGATCTGTTCATCAGCCAGTGATGGTGAGTAGTGCAGCTATTCTACAGACTGGTGGTGCATTTTTTCTTGCGGCTATAGAGACCAATGTTAGACGTGCAGGTCCTGCCACAGTGGTCACAGGTGTACATGGCATTAGGGGCTATTCTACTGAGAGACTGGTTCCTTCAGTCACGTTTCTGTTGTAATTGGAGTGACCATTTCTCATTGTGGTGTTGAACTCCATGACTGAGAAGGGAACAACACTTTGTCCTGTCTTTCGCCAAGTCCTCCCAAAGGTTTGGGTGGATTCCAAAGGCCTTCGTATCCTGCTTGCAGACAGCTTTGAGATGCGATGTCGGGCACCCTACTCATAGACATTAGGGCTGGAAGGGACCTCGGAAGATCTTCGAGTCCAGCCCCCTGCCCCAGGGGCAGGAAGTCAGCTGGGGTCATAAGATCCCAGCAAGATAAACATCCACATTTCTCTTGAAGGCGTTCAAAGTAGGTGCTTGAACCAAGCATGGGAGAGGCGAGTCATAAGTACTTGTAGTTGCCCTTCTTCGTGGGCAGTGAGTGCAGCCTCATCAGCAAAAAGGAGCTCACTAATAAGTATGTGCCTCACTTCTGTCTTGGCCTTCAGATGCAACAGATTGTAGAGGTTACCATCGGATCTTGTGTGAAGGTCTGTGCCTTCCTCCAAGTCATCAAAAGCATAGTGCGGCAGGATGGAAAAGATCCCAAAGAGTGTGGGCACCAGGACACAACCCTTCTTCACTCCACTCTGTACGACTACTACTCTGTCTGGAGTGAAGTAGTAGTACTAGCAGCAGTAGTGCCGTACAAATCATCATCATTGTTGCTGCTGCTATAATCATCAGGAATACTGCTAGTAGGAGTATTGTAGTAGTAGCAGTAGTATTCCTGATGACCCAGCAGCAACAGCAACAACGACGATTTGTTTGCCAATGTCCTCTATGCATCAGATTATGAATGAGGCTTGGTTGATATCTTTTACTGGACCGATTGCATAGCTGAGATACAGTTAGACAAGCTTTCAGATTGTTACTCCAACACTACCATCGATTCAGCACAGAGTCCCGGTGGCAGGCAGGAGGCCAGACCTTGGACTCACTCTGACATTTCCAGTCAAAGCACTAGATGCCATCGTGCAAGGCTCCCGTTGCCCACCAGCTCAAGCCCCATGTATTGCGTAGCACATCTCAGAGCTGGCCGTGCTCACGGAAAGTGTGTCACCTCCACTGTTCTCTGAGCAAATCTTGCCAGTAGGTTTATGGAGCAGCAGCACTGATGGCAGCTTTGGAGGAAAAAGTGCCAAGACATCAATTAACAAGTGGCGCGTGCACGGGAAGCAGAGTGGGCACAGCACCAACACCAGGACCACTCTGTTGGTTAAAATGCCCGTGGGAAACAAGGAATTTTTTCAAAAGCTCATCAAGTTTTATGATAATGTATTTGTCTGTCATTTCCCAGATGCCCCATACATTTGCACCAGGAATGATTGTTATCACAGGATCAGTTGGTAAGAAATGAGAGAGAAGAACTTGGCCACAGATTAAACAGAAGGACCAAATCCTTGGCCTCCAGCAGGGCTGTGTGTGGGTGCTGGGGCAGCCTAAGAGATGAACTGCTGGACTTGGAGTGTACCTATGCATCCAGAGCAGGGCAAAGACAAGGTCTGCTCAACCCTATTGTCACCAGGACAAGAAGTTGGTTGTGTGACAGATCTGGATGACAGAGCATTTAGCTGAGCCAATATCTGTCCTGTCTTTCTGTCCCAGGAGAGGCACCACCAGTGTCCACAGGTCTCAGTGGGCCATCTCCTAAGAGAGAGGCTCTTTGACACAGTCACTATGTTCCCAACGTGCAATTTCATCAGTAGCATCTGCTGTTTTTTCTTCTAGCCCAAGATCATGGAAGCGATCGATTGAAAACAATCCTAGCTTTCCAAAATGTTTTAAAACATGAACAGAGTGTAATTACAAAGCAAAGAAACCAGGAGGGAAACATTTGGGCCAGATTCTCTTCCACCCACCAGGCACATAAGTGGACTCAGGTGCCTAAGTATGATCCACCCTGCTCGAGTCCCCGAAAAAAACATTAATACAAAAGGTGGGCGGGTCCTTCTCCTCTCTGCTGCTTTGTGACTCAACCTGAAGGGTAAGATAATAAAATTATAAAACCACGGAAAAGTGGGGGTGGAAGACACTTCAGAAGCTCAGTTAGTCCAACCGCCTGCTCAAGGCAGAATCATCCCTAGGTAAAAGGTGGAAGACACTTCAGAAGTTCAGTTAGTCCAACTGCCTGCTCAAGGCAGAATCATCCCTAGGTAAACCATCCTCCACAAGTGTTTGTCTAACCCTTTCTTAAAAACTTTGGGAACAAACCCTCACACCCCTCTATCTACCAGGCATAATGCCCAAGGCATCAAATACACCCTTTATCTTGCCACATACCCTTGATCTTGCAAGGGGATGAGGGCACTGTCAGTGTCCTGCCACCAGAAGGACAGGAAGTAGCTTTGTTAAAATACACCCAAAAAAGATGCAAGGAAGAGGACTATGCCCCTACTACAGAAGAGGGCAAAACCCCCAGAGTCCACATCAATCGGACTGCAGGGTAAAATTCCTTCCTGATCCCAAATGTGGCAACTGGTCTGACCCTGAGCAGAGAAACAAGACCCTCTAAGGCTTTGGAAGGCTAATTTTGGGGAAAGGTGGGCATGTGTTATGCAAGTAAACATGGGATACATTTAAGCTTCTTGAGATACGTATAATATGTATATGGACTCCATGGGTGTTTTATATATATATTTATATCATTACTGACTTGAAATACAATACAGGAGTTCACAAATGAACCTACCAAGGTTGCCAGTTATCCAGAAACAAAATCCATGAATGGAGAGGAGATCTTAGAGGAAAGACAGGCAAACCTTCATACAAAAACATTGCACTGTCATTTGGAGAACAGCAAATATACCACTAAGGCCTTAGGGAGCTTTCTTTTCATCTTTAACCGATACCCATGCGTTTGAATCACCTGTTCTCTGCCCATGATATTTCCCTTTTGACATCCAAGAGGCACAAATGTGTAGGGGCACTTGTGGATGATCTGTTCTGGATTCACCTTACCATCCTTCATCTTCTTCTTTCTTAGACTTGTCTCCGCGTGGGATGACTTACCGTCTCCCTTCCATAGTGCACTGTGTGGTCACTACAGGATCCCTACGGTGAACGTTGCCTTCCCTCCTGTTCTCCAGACAGCTCCCCATGCTTCAGCTTTTCAAGCCGATGGGCCAAATCATCATGAGACCCAGCCTGGATAATGTGGCCCAGATTTTCAAAGGTAATTAGGCTCAAATACCTATTCCAAAATTATTTGAAATCAGTGGAAGTTAGAAACCAACCAGGTTTAAATACTCCAGAGAATCTGAGCTATACTCTATAATATTAAAGCCCTACTGCAAAATAAACTACCCAAAAAACCCACACATTTAGTGTTGCCCACTTCTTTGGTTTTATGGTGATTCTTGCAATATTGACTGTTTGACATCATTTCTATTTTCAAGGGGGAAAAAACCCCAAATTCCAGATTTTTTTTTTTAAAGTAAGTTTCATTTTTTTTAAAGGGGTGAAACTGTGATCAGTGTACCCCGAAGCTCAAAAACCACAGCACAAATAAAATGGGTCCCATTTAAAAAGCACCTAATTAAGAAGCAAATTCACATTTCTGGGAAAGAACTGGCTTGAGATTTTTTAAGTATGGGGGTCAAAAGTATTGCTTATTACATTATCAGCATAAGAGGAGGCTGTCCTTTTAATTATGGTCTTCAGCTGAGGGGTGGCTATTCGGTGCATGTAAAGGAGAAAGGAGGGACATGAGCCACTATGTCTGCAGAAGGCACCAAGACAGCTGAGCTGCTCAACAGCTACCTGGCCTCAGTTTTCACAAAAAAAAACCCCCAAAGCTGCAACCAGACAGCTAAGAAGGATTATTTGGGTAAGGAAGGGGACAAGCTGAGGGCTGAGATAATGGAAGAGACAGTCAGAGGGCTTTTGATCAGTCTGAATGAATTTAGGGCAGCAGAGCCTGATGAACTTCATCCCAGGTACTGAAGGAACTGGCAGAGGAGATCTTGGAGCCCTTGGCAATAATATTGACTAAGTCATGGGAGACATGAGGACTGAAAAAGGGCCAATGCGGTGCAAAAAGGAGGACCTGGGGAACTATAGCCCATTTGGCCTCCCCTCAATACCTAAAAAGTTACTGGAGCACTTTAGAAATCCATTTGCAAGCATCTGGAGGAGAGGCGAGGTACCTGAGGACTGAAAAAGGGCCAATGTGGTGCAAAAAGGAGGACCTGGGGAATTATAGCCCATTTGGCCTCCCTACCTAAAAAGTTACTGGAGCACATTAGAAATCCATTTGCAAGCATCTGGAGGAGAAAAGGCTGATCACAAGCAGCCAGCATGGATTTGCTGAGAACAAATCATGCCAAACAAACTTGGTCTCCTTCGACAAAATAACTAGCTGGGACAACAGCCTGGACTTCAGCAAGGCTTCTGACAAAGTCCCACATGACTTACGCATTAACAAATTGGAGAAATGTGGGCTGGACAAAATAATTATACGGTGAATAGACAACTAGTTCAATAGCTGCAAGAAAAGGATAATAATACATGGACTCATGTCAGAAGGGTGGGAGGTTTCAAGAAGAGTTTCACAGGCGCCTGTCCTGGGCCCATGTTTATTAATGATCCATACGCTGGAATAAAGAGCTTCTTTGGCAAATGTGCAGATGACACAAAACTGGGAAGGATCGTGAATAGGTTGGAGGGCAGGAGCACAAATCAGAAAGATCCTGACAAACCGGAAAGCTGGGCCAAAGCTAACAGGATGAATTTCAGTGCTGACAAATGGACGGTACTACACCTCGGGAAGAGTCATCCAAAACATGAATACAGAATGGGAGCTAGTATAGAGATCCTCCTGAGCAAAAACTGGTTGAACAAGGATTTGTATGGGGTGGTTTGGATAGGCATGATCCCACCTTGAGCAGGGGTTGGACTAGGTGACCTCCAGAGGTCCCTTAATGCTACTTTTCTATGAAATGAAGTACTCTTTAGCCTGAGTAAGGGTATTAGAGTCTGGCCGACTGTGAATAGAAAAGTTTTCAATGATTAAAAAAGAAAAGAGGAAAAAATACTTGAAAGCACTTCCCCGCAGTGTTAGAAACACAAAAGTAGCACAACTCCGTCTTGGTTCAGTTGTCACTGACTAGCAACAATTGCAAAACTGACCGGTTTCGTTTAATTATCAAGCTGAGCAAAATGCAAAATAACTTGATTCTTACTGAATTATTTGGTCAGTAGCTATAGAAAGTTGTCCTTTAACTAACAATTCATTCAGAATGAAATTGAAACAGAGAGAGAATCAAAGGAAGATCTGTAAGACCACAAAAACCAGCTACAACTAAAGTTTGCTATAGTCAGAAATGTCCTTGATGTTCATTGTAAGCAGGTGGTGCTTGTTTGGGAGACCATTGCCCTTTTCAAGCACTGGGTGTTTGTGTTACAGTTGTCCAAAGAGAGTTGACAACATGTATATTCAAATTGTCACCCTTTGCTTTCCAAGCCCTTGCTCCTGGGAAGTGAAAGGGAGCAGCTCATCCCACTCAGGGCTATGTTTCAGGCTGTCTGCAGACTCAGGCAGACAGTCCTGCACCTTATACACTGCCACCACAACTGGAAGGTTTTTACTTCAATCCATCCTAGGTTGTCCCTGACCATACTGGATTGCAGCAAATCCACAACTTCACCGGTGCAGAAATCAGAACAGAGCTCGTTTAGATCCCAAATGAGTACCGATGGGAAAGCGTGACACCTTTCACAATTTAACCCTTTCGCTCCCAGTGCGGTGCGGCCGATAGTCTGCTCAAATCAAACCGAGAATTACTCTGCCCCCTAGCACACATGCCAAATCAGAGATTAATGAAACCGTGGGTGTGCACCCAATCCCTATGCTGTAGACAGCGGACATAATGAGTACAAACGTCGACCGAACACCTTTTGAGCTGGGACTGGACATCTGTCCGTTCAGGTCGCAGAGCGACGTGCCTTTATCCCATGGACAAAATTTACCTTCGGTTGGAAATCCTTTTAGCTCCTGAACCCAGTTGCTCTCTCCTGTGCCACTCGTTTTATCAGCCCGTCTGACACTAGAGGGCAGAAGGACTTCACTCACGCTCAATCCCACACGTTAAACCAACCGCTACCGACCTTGCAGGCAGGCTCTGACAAGAGCTGCACTTTTCAGCCTGGATAACTCCTGTCGGACGTGAAGCTGGAGCTTCAAACAGCGCATGGAGGCAAGAGGCACCGATTAACAACCGAAGCATGCGGCTGCACATGGCAAGCGTATAATAGCGGGGTTTGTCCTACCAACCCCTGGAATTATGTTCCATTTAATTGAGCAACTTCCCCGAGAAGTTTGTCTATTAGATAAATGTCTACAGCGACATACATAGATGCGGAGCATCATCAGAAAGCTGTGCTAGTAGGACATAAGGTGGCTTTGCTTAAAAAATAAATACATTTAAACTATTTCCTGCTCATGGAAACAAATGAGAGATGTTTACAGTGAGGCTATCCCCATCACAATCCTCTGCGACCATGCTGGAATTTATTTCCTGATTCATGTAGATTGGGGCTGGGCTTGATTTTTTTCCGGAGCGGGGGGTGTAGTGCTCTTCTTTGGATACCTCGAGTGCATTTTAACAGCCTCGAGACGTAGGCTGTCGTTGTCCCCCTGCGTTACCTGTGGCAGGTTCGGGTGCTGTGTCTTGTGTTGTGTCAGGGTGGCCTCTGTGGTTTTACTAAGAGGATAGGCAATGGATTTGTATAGGATGGTTTGAACAGGGATAAGCCTGCCTCAGGCAGGGAGGTGGACTAGATGACCTCTGGAGAGCCTTTCCAGCCCTATTTTTCTGTGTCTGTGAAAAGGCCAGAGGAGGGTTATTCAGGACTGCCACTTAAGCAGCTTGCTCATAGCATGAGACAGCGAGCCTTCCTTGTGCAAATCCACGTTATGGTGACAAAAGAGGTTACTAGCAATACTTGAGCCAATGCCCAGGGCAAAAACACCTGCACCAGAGCACGGACTTTTTGTTTTGTGCTGCTATAATTGTGTTTACGCAGGGTTTTGCCATCAATGCTATATCACTCGGGGGTATGAAAAAAGTCTCACATCCACCTGGTCGACACAGGGCGTATCTACACGTCGCCATACGGTGACATTATTACTGCACCGTGTTTTGGAAGTACTAAATCACGCTACGTCATTTCCACGCTATGCCACAGATTTCCATGCTCCGGCACTCTACGCAGGGAGCGTGCCACTACAGCATCACAGCTAGCAATCACGTGTAAACCCGTGTGATCGCTATGTCACCGTGGCATGCTGTACATAGTACTAAAACACGGTGCAATAAAGGCCCGTACTGCACCATAGGGGTGGCGTGCACAAAGATTTCCCCGCTACGTCACTGTACGTCACGCTACATCATTTCCACGCTATGCCACAGATTTCCATGCTCCGGCACTCTACGCAGGGAGCGTGCCACTACAGCATCACAGCTAGCAATCACATGTAAACCCGTGTGATCGCTATGTCACCGTGGCATGCTGTACATAGAGTGATGTGTAGACATACCGCAGCTATCTATCTATGCCAACAAAGCTTTTATGACTAGATTAGTCCCAATGTATCGTGAACTACCCTGGAAAAATGCAAAACCTCTTGAGCCAGAGATAGCATGTCCACAGGAGATATACCAGACCAGAGGGACTATATCAATTTAAATTCACACATGGAGGTGTAGACATATGATCTTCATTGTGGGGTGTCAAAGTGGGCAAACTTTATCTCCTATGATTTACTCCATGGTAATCGTAAGCCAAGGTAGCTTACCCCTCTTTCACTGCAGGTGAAGCAGTTTAGTTTCCACTTACCATGCTCACGAAGGGGCTTGGACTAGACCAGGGGTTTCCAATGTTTATGTGCTCAAGGCCACATTTGAATTTAAACGAAAAAGCAGCGGGCGCCATTATGAATATTAAAGTTTAGAATTTAGACCCATCCAATCATCTCATCCATTACTTAAAATTGCATTAGAGCCGCAACTTCAAAATGCAGCCTCCCTTTACTTTGTATTCTTTTGAAGTTTTATCCCTGGCGCCCACGGGCACCACACTGTGAACCGCTGGACTAGACACCACCAACCTCGTGATGTTACAACTCTCTTCTAGGCAGGTATGCTGCTATTTGACTAATCCAGAGAGCGCACTTCCTAGATGTTCAGGTAACCCAGCTGCGAATCACATACGAGTACTAGTTCTTGAAGAATAGCTGAGATTCCTCAGAGACAAAGAATTTAGCCTTGTTTGCAGCACATGGCTATGTAACTCATTTTTGATCATCTTTAACATAAAAAGGGACCATTCGTCGCTGCATCGCAACAAAAGGATCGCTTACAGAAACCAGTTGAATGTGCATCCCATCGACGAGTAATGTCCATTGAATGAAGGCAGGTCCTCAAGTGCAACTAGTCGAATGCATGGTGATTTTTGCTGATGGATCACGTTTAATCACGTGCCACTTGCCACAGTGATTGTGCTCACGTATGCCTGTGGGCCTGTTTGGTGTCTTGCATAATTGCATGTTTGAATTTTAGCGTGTTTGTGGGCTCACACTTCGGTTCTCGCTCCGTTTTGTGCTTCTGAACTCTTGCGCCTTGTGTGAGGGCATGGACTGCATGTGCCACATTTTGGCACTGGGTTTTGGGATCAGCTGATGAGCCTTGGGTCCTTTACGAATGTGGTATCCATGCCTTAAGACGGCACTGCCTCAGAGCAAGAACACGTGTCTTTGGTATAAAAGGCAACACCTCCTCCCTTTCCTCCTTGCCTGTCCTTCCTGAACAAGCTGTACCCCATATGAGCTGTACCCTATATGAGCCTCACTCATGCCAACTAGGTCATAAATATGATTATGTATTAAGACTTTCAGCTCCTGCTGTTTAGTCCCCTTGTATTCAGCAGCCTGATCCACTGTTCTCCTCCTTGACTCTCCTAGGAGTCCGGTATGACTACCCATCCTCGTCCTCAGTTTTTAGGACTTTGTTCACATCACTCCAGTTCACCCTTGACTAGCAGGATTGAGCCTCAACTCCTTCACCTGCACTTTCTTCTCCTCCAGATCATACCCCGGTACTTATGTGGATAGGTAGCATGGGATAGTAATCTTAGGGTTGGATGACCCTTGGCAACCTGTCTGGAAGAGCTCCAGTTTTGTCTCCTGGCCGGCGAAGCGCTGCAAGGGACATCAGGTCAGGCAATGCATCCGCCCCTCCTGCTGCCACCATCTTTTTCTTTGCTTTTGGGACTGGTGGCCGGGAAGATCTCGGTCCTTTGAACGCCTGGCTGTCCTTCTCCTACCACTGGAGATGACTGTCCCCCGTGGCTAGGACACGGTGCACATTGCTGACTGTGATGAAATCTATTTACATGCTCCTTTGAGTTTATTTAGTGAGATTTGGATCGATTCTATCTTTTTTTTAACATGTTAATGATCAACCTGCCTAAATTTCATAGACATAGACATGAAATGTCTATAAATGTCCATCTTTGCTGCATTTCCGGTGTCATAAAGGGAGAGATAAATGTGATCTGGACTCTAAGGGGCCTTCCCTCCCCGACAGGGTGTCTAAAACATCCTCTAGACCAAATCTCTCACATTTTTTAGAAACTCCCCGTTGGTCAATTGTTTTTTTTACACCATCGCTATTTTGATATGATGACACCAAAATCGACACCGGTGCAAAGGGAAGGGCTCTCAGCACCCAGGGAAAGCAGAGAGGCCAGAGCTGGGCACATTCTCACCGACCACGTCCATCATAGAAAAACAAGGCTGGGAAGAGGTCCTTGAGTCTAAAATCCTGCTCAAGACTGAAGCATCGCTGCTGGAGGTGTGTTTGCCTATGTCAGGGCTGTCCAGCTTCTGCGTGGATGGGAGTCACACATTGCACAGGCTTGGGGGGGGGGCTACGAGTTAACCCCTTGCAGGCTGTCAGCTGGACAGTCCCGTCCTGCGAGTAACACCAGAGGATACAGAAAATGCGGAGGCTGGTTTCTGCTTCGTTAGAAACACAGACTCATTGCAGTCGGGCAAAGTAAATACAGAAAAGATCTGTGGGGTTATCTCCTGTTAGGCCTCAGAGAGCTCAGGCCAGCCCTCAAATTCTCCCTAGGGAAACGAGGTTTTAGCGAGGAAACGAGTGGCTCATCTCATTCTGCTGCACGAGTCAGGGTTTGGGGGGTTTTTTAAAAGCCTTCCTCTAGGTGCTGGCTGCAGCCAAAGCTGGGGGTGGGGACTGGGCTGTGCCAATGCTCCTGCTGGGACTTAAAGCCAGTCTTAGTTAGAGTCTTTCTCCTCCACTCAGGGTCAGACCAACATTGTATTTGGGGTCAGGAATGAATTTTACCCCATGGTCAGATTAGTCTGGACTGTGTGGGGTTCTTCCTTCCTCTGTAGCAGGGGGCATGGCTCTACCTGGGATCTTCTGAACATACATTAACAACCTTTAACAGAGGCAGGATGCTGGCTGCCATGGTCCCCTGCTTTATTCATGGTAGCATGCTGCTTGTGTCTTGTGTCATGTCAGGTTTTACCAAGAGGTTACACAACGGATTCGTATAGGATGGTTGGGAGCAGGATGATCCTGCCCTAGGCAGGGGGTTGGACTAGATGACCTCTGGAGGTCCCCTCCAGCCCTGCTGCTCCATGAGTTGATGTCCCCACGTCACTTAAAAGGCACGACAGGTCTCCGAGACGGAACGAGAGCCAATGGCGAGAAGTTGAAACTCAAGAAGCTGGCAATAGGGCCTATTAAACAGCGAAAGAAATGACTCCCCAGACCAACTAACCAAGGGGTGCGGTGGATTCGGGATCACTTGGGGTCTCCACATAGAAAGGGGATGTTGTTTCTGAAAGGTGTGGTCCAGCTTTATCAGCAGTGATGGGCCAAGGGCTGCACCGGGGGGGGACACCCGCACTGCTAAGTCTCACCCCTAGCTTCCTGCTCATCAGCTACCTTGCACCACTCAGACTCCCCGGCGCTGAAAGCTGCACCTCGCCGCACTGCCCCAGAGGGGCAAGAAGGGGAAGCCGGAGGGAGGGAGAGTCTGGAGCCCCTGGCTGCTGCTGCAGCCAAAGCAATGCAGGAAGAGGCAGCCAGGCAGAAACCTGGGGGACTGCAATTTGAGACCCCTGATTGCACAGCCCTGCCTCATCTGATGATTTAGCATCCCTTCCTCTTTGCACCTCTTCTAGGTCTGGCCCTGTGCAGTGATGACTAACTCCAGGAGAGGGCAGGAGCTGCCTTCTTTTGATCCCAGCCAGGCCATTCCTTGCCTTTTTCTGAACTCTCTGCAAATGTCATGAGGATGTGCAAAACCAACGACCATATCAGTTTGCGCTTCCTGTCCCAGTCAGTCCTACATGGGAGAGGGGCTCCCTAAATGAACTATTTTTCAAGCGTTCAACTGTCTGCAAGATATCTCAGTGCCTCATGTTGTCTCGGCAATAAGATCGCCTTCTTCCAAAAAATTCAGTTGGAAACAGCATTTTTAGCCAACCTCCCCGATGCATAAATGATACATGCTAATGAAGGAGGGGTCTTGGGGCCGAACCAAGATCAGGGGTTGAATTTCAGAGCTGCAAAGTGTGGATGTAAGTCTCCAGAACTAAACTGTGGGGAAGTGGCCTCAAGCTGCAGCAGGGGAAATTTAGGTTGGAGATTAGGAGGAACAGCCTGACTACAAGGGTGGTCAAGCACTAGGACGGGCCCTCTAGAGATGTCGTAGACTCTCCGTCCTTGGAAACGTTCAAGGGCAGGTTAGACAGACATTTGTCTGGTTTAGTTAGGGACGAAACTGCCTTGAACAGGGGGCTGGACAAGATGACCTTGCACGGCCCCTTCCAGCCCTGCTTTCCTATGATCCTGTGAGCAGAGGAGTGGACTAGATGACTTTGCAAGGTCCCTTTCCTATGATCCTGTGATCCTTAAAGCTTAGATCTGGACCAGAACTAAGCTACTAGTTCCTTTCTTTCATTTCAGTGTAGCTAAACAAAGCACATTCTTCTTCCATCCTAAATGTCCTCTGTTTTGACAGATTCAGGTGTTGGTGGGATTGGTAACCTCGTATCCGTCTAACAGGGAAATGTCTGGATGACTTTTAATAACCAGGGTGTTTTGCACATGACAAGGCAAAGTTTCCTGGGCCACCCCATGACCCCGGCTCTCAGGTGCCAATGTGTCGCAATTGTTACAGGTCTTACACTACTTCACATTTGTCTCTTCTCCTGGAGAAAGATAATGGTGTGAAGATCTCGGCTTTCACTTAAAAAATACCTAACAGATTCTGGACCTCAAATAAAACTTGACATGTGAACTCAAAAGGCTTAAAAACTCAAAAAAACCCAATAATAGTAAAGCCAAGCTCATGACTTTTGGGAACTTACATGTGATTTGTTTAATACTTAGAGGTAGGCAATGCTACAGTGGCTACACTTACACTAGAGGTTTTGGTTTTGGGGGTTTTTTTGTTTCCTAGTGATTGGCAATTAACTTGACTAACATTTAGCTGAGCCTGCTATCACACAGTTAGACTGCAGTGGGCTAGTTACCACCGTTAGTCATAGCTGGAACATGGTAAAAAAGAGCCCTTACCTTTTTACATAGTGAAGACAAGACCTGAGTAGAGACGAGCCTTGGAAAGCTTCACACACGTACTAAGGTGAAATCCTGGTTCTGTTTAAGTCAATGGAAAAAAAATCCATCGTCTTTGGTACGGCCTACAACTTGCCTGCGGGACTTTGGAGATCTACTGGTAGGGAACTCGTTCCAGGCAGGTCTCCAGGCACGCTAACCTGTTGTGACCTCTTGATTACCTGTCCCTTTATCCGTAGGGCTCGGACAAGCTCTAATGCACCCAGCGATCATATCTATCACCACAACCAAATACATTTCTCCTGCTCAACCACTTATAAACCTCAGCCTCTTTCAGCACAACGCAGGGAACCATCCCTCCAGGTCTTGAGGGACCACCTTTCCACCCCACCAGACCACAAACCCAACAGGCTCCAGATGAGACTAGCCTTTCTTTCCCTCTAGCAAGACTAGGGTTGGCCAACCAGTCAATTGATTGGTCACTTCTTGTCAACTGATCAGTCATAGATTCATAAATTGTAAGGCTTCAAGGGACCTTGAAAGATCATCGGGTCCAGCTCCTTGCACCAGTCAATTGACTGCATATTTTTTGACCAACGATTATAGCAATTTTACCAAAAAACAAACAAAACAAAAAACCCACCCCCCCTGCTTTTTTGTAGTTTTCTTGACAGAAATATGATTTTTTAAAATTGTTTTTGACACCTTAATGATAAATCTGTGCTTTATCTGTGCATTACTTGGATCTAATGGATATTTTTTACAATTTGTGACCGATATTTGACTGGTCAATTGACCAAACTTTATTTGATTGATCCAATACCCAACCCTAAGCAATACAAGACCATTTGCACATATTCAGCTGGCCTTATAGCATCATGGACCTTTGACGAAAAGATGACTCTTTACTACAAGGTCGTTGCACATTTATTTTTTCTTAAAAGAAGCCAAAAGAGATGTTTTAGACCTGGGAAAGGAAATGGCTGTAGGCAACTTGGAAACCAGAGCTCACTGTACTTCTTAGCCACTAGATGAAATGTAAAACGCTAGAACTCTTGGTTCAGAGACGATACCTTTTATTAGATCGACTCAGAAATGGCAAAAAAAATCATTTTTCTTTGCAAGCTTTCAGGCTCACATGCCTTTCCTCAGGCTTAGGGAAAATTAAAGAGGTACACGTCCCTAAGCCTGAGGAAGGGTGCATGAGCCCAAAAGCTTGCAAAAAAGATAATTTTTTGTGATTTCTTAGTTGGTCTAATGAAAGGTATCATCTCTGGACCAGGAGTTTTAAAGTTTTGCATTTCTTTTTGTCTCAGACCAACACAGCTACCAAATACACCCCCCAGCCGCTAGATGGCACTCGTGTCTGTAGATTGGAAGTCTATTATTGGCCAATATGATACTTCCAATCCAGTAATAATTAGCTGGTGAAAAGAACAACCTCGTTCATCAGACTCTCCCGGGGCTGGATGTCAAACCACTAACTGCACATATTTAGGGGCATTTGGATCTGGTGTTTGAACTGACCACCGTTTGCTAAAGACGTACAAAACATTATTACTATTACTGATTCATGTAGGGGTGCTGGGAAACTTAGACCTGAACACAACACCTCTTCTGACCATTGAAATGCAGGGGTTTTAATTGGGTCCATTTTTATTCTGCGGCGGAGGAGGCGAGGGGAAGAAATGGAAAATAGGGAGCCTGGCTCCTTCAGGGCTCTCTGCTAATGCGAGACAAGCCCGTGATTCAGCACAACATGCTATTAAATATTCCTGTCTTTGGTGGCAAGAGAGCTGAACCTTTGCAGGTAGAGTATCTCAGGGAAATAAATGCTGCAGCAATTGGCACGATTCTCGAAAACTTCAGTCGCTCTGTCTCAAGTCGATATCTTTGTTGTGTTTCCAGAACCGTCATTTTCCCTTGCATTGTCTTCACATCGTTCTCTGCTAATTCTGTTTTTTTTTCTCTCTCTCTAGTTCAAAAATCTATAAAGATACCAAATCCAATTTATTGCCGATGAAGGCAATCAAAATTTCAAGTCTCTAATTGGAGCAAGAATAATTCTAATGAAATCTAAGACAGGAGCTTGGAATTGGAAAGTTTAGCTGCAAATGGAAAAGCTGATAACAACCAAACACATCTTGGTCCACAAAGCAGAGACAATTAGCATCTATCTGCACTTCATTCTGCAAGACCCCATTGCGCAGACACGTACAGGAATCAGCAACAGCGGTAGGCCCGCTGCTATTCAGACGAACGAATCTGTATCAAAAGACTTCCAAAGGATTCCCAATTCTGCAAGTGCTGCAGCAGGATATAAGTCTACTCATCTTTCTGTGGGTATCCATGCAGCGAGGATGTAGGGCTGAACTTTTAGGTGACTTTAGATGTCTGTATATCTTTAAAACTCTGGTGCACGATCAGCACCGATGTACCGGCCTAGAGAATCTCAGTGACAGGCGCTCCTAGCAAAGCGGGGATGCAGGACACGCATCTTTGAGCCATAAATGAACCAGTTGACCCTGCAAACTGGCCCAAATTGCATCTCCCATGAAATGAATGGCACACCCACCTGTGAAGCAGACCAGAAACTGTGCTCCATCCTTCCTTTTTCATTTCAGGATTTGGGTGCTTTTCATTTGGACCTTTTTTTTTTTTATGGTTATGATTTCAACCAGGAATAATTTTGGTGTGCGTGTGGATTATTGCTTGTCTTGCCGTTCGGGATGATGCTGGAAGCAAGTGCAGGACAGACTGAACTTTATGAGATTTGAAGGTTTTCGCTTTGCCCTTATTTCATCTTGCTACCAAAGATCGACTTTATTTATATATGCATACCTCCTTCAAATCAGCCTGAAGAATGAGATACATCGGTATATTAGAAGCTAACCTCAGAGTGGGTATAATTACCGGTGCCCTATCCCAGGAAGTGGATAAAAAGCTTATGACAATGTGTACTGCATTAAGGAGCCTTCTCTTATGAATGTTTCATAGCAGCTCTTTTGTGTTAAGGGCCTGATCCTGAAGGAGGCTGAGTGCCCCTAGCTCCTGCTAGTGTCGGACAGACCTGACTGCTGGTGCTTAGCACGTGGGAGAATCAGGCTCTAACCATCCTTAGCAGCGTGCATGGCACTGGCAAGCACTGATAAGATCCTCTGCTTTAGCTTTCCAAAGCCTGAATGATTTATGGACAGGAACTAGGTCTAAAGCGTATTCATAATTGATGCGGCTCTTTTGCTATGCACCCTAGAAAATGAAGAAACGGGGTTCAAATAAGCCTGGCTATTTTTTTATTTTTTTTTGGTTATGTTTTAGGTGAAGTGGCAACCACCTCTTCGGGCTTTCCCACCAGGCTGCAAACCAGTGGCTCTCGACAAGGATGCCGCAGCACCTTGGGGTGCCTTGAGATCCTGTCAAGGATGCTCTGGGGTGCTATGCGGTGCTAGCATTGTTAGGTTTGCAAACACAATTCACAGGATAGACCCAGAGGGTTCAAGCACAGATCCATAGCATTAAATATTTTCTGACCTGTGCGGTCTTTGAAGCAAAAAAACCCTGCTCTTATTTTTCCATAGTCAAAAAGTGAGTGAAAACTAAGACCTAGCATTTTCCAAGGGGGAGTCTCAAATCCAAAAGAGTTTGATAACCACTGCCCAAACTATCGTTATATCCAGTCAAAGAGACCAGCGATGTTTGTCCCTGTCCATAGAGGTCACAATATTTAATAAAAAATGAGACCCAGATCTCTCCAGCCCACCAAGCTGAATAACCTGCAGGTATTCCTACCCCCATTCAGCTTGGCTGATGTAGACACTCTCAGTCCCTTACTTCTTTAATTGGGCCAAACTAATCAGTCTAGTTGCCCTCCTGTTTAAAGTAGGGGCTGTCTAGTTACAGCCAGACACAAAAGCCACGCTCCAGCTTGCAACCTTCTTGTAACCAAGTGAAGTGACAATGGGAGCTGGGCTCCTTGCCTTGGGTGTAGCAGGATGGCATCCAGCACTTTAGCTTTGGAAAGCTAAAATTAATGAATGGGAGGAGCAAGTAATGCTTCCCCTCCTGATTGTTTTGTGACTTAATTACATTAGCATTTAAATAGCTAGGGCTAATGCTTGAAGTCAGCACTTCATTACAGCGAGGAGGTTGGAGACAGGAGCAGAATTCACATATTTCCCTTTTTTTTGCTGGTAGAGCTCCAGACAATTCCCTACAAGACGGGGTTAAGTAAAGGGCTTGTCTAGGAATTCACACTGAAGTAAGGACAGGGATGCAGCAGCACCAGTGCAAACCTCTTATGCAAATAGGTGTCATTTATTATTCAGCACCGTGTGTACAAGAGGGAAATTTCCATGGGCATCGCTACCTAAGTAAATACTCAAAACATTTGCAAAATTTCCCTCATCTTGATATGCCCTGAAATGACCGGATATCAAATATGCCAAGGTTTGTTGTCTTTAGGAAAATCTGCATAAAATATACAAAAGAAGAATCACCAGCTTCTCTCCAGTCCCCGGCGACTACAATTCTGCAGCGAGACCGACTGAATGGTCCTGCAGACTTTTCCATAGGCAGGCTCTTCAAATCTTAGCAAAAATAATTGAAATCGCAGTGCGTGCAGTCGTTATTTTTCATGCACGCTGAATTCAAAACATGCCGGATTCTTGTCAGTAATAAAAAGGCACAACCAGTGCTCCAAAGACGTTGCAATCTGCTGTACTTACCTGAATCTAAGACGACTTTGAATTGAAGATGACCCCCAATCGTTAGAGTCTATGGCACTTACCCTCCATGGTGTCTGCCCCCCACCCAGCACCTTCCCCCTGCCAACTGACCCCCCCTGCAGCTCTTGTGCCCCTCCTGCCACCACTTCCCTGCAGTCCTGGCTCTGGCCCCTCTCGGTGCCAGGGCACGGAGCACATGGTGGCTCCAGCCCCTGCCCAGACAGGTAGCCACATTTGCGGCAGTGCCAGCTCTGGGCCCGGCCCCAGGACTGGGTTGGAGCTGGGGTCAGAGCCAGAACTGCTGCCACTGCTGTGTCCAGACCAAAGCAGGGCCAGAGGGTAAGTGGTGGTGGGAGAGAGGGACGCGGAGGCAGCGGTGGGTGGGGAGAGCAGCAGCCACGGTGGGCAGGAGTAGGTGGCTAGCAGGACCTTCCCTTCCTTCCCCAAGAGGCGGACAGGTTTGCCTGTCTTGGGAGAGAAATCATGGCTTAATGAGCTGGCCTAGCTTCCTAGGAGCCCAGAGGCCCAGAGCTGCCCCTCCGCATGCAGCAGGACACCCCGTGACTCACTGGGCTGCTCTGTGGGTGCGAAGACGGTGACAAGAGCCTCCTCCCAGTCCCACCGCCGTTCCAGCAGATACAAATGCAGCGCTCCACCTGCCTGCCCTCGGGAGAAATGATTGACATGTATTTCCACTAAAGGACTGACAAACAGGACTTTTTGCAGTCCGTTCCTCATTCAGGAATGGACAGGGGACAAGGGGTTGGTTTAAAAACAGGACAGTTTGGTATAAAACAGGACCAATGCCCACCCTCGGCAGAAAGCAGGGGGGTCTGCAGTTGCAGCTCGGACCCCAAGCCCGAGTCAGGGCTGGAGCTGGGGCTGGACTCCAAGAGGAAGGGCTTTCCCCCCATGTTTAAAAGGGAAACAAAACTCATAGTAAATACGGTAATTTTACATCTGAAATCATGAGTAGGAATAGCAAATAACTCAATCAACTTTAGTATGTGCCCATCTTGATAATCCCATTAAATGTAATTAAAACAGACTCTAGGGGCCAGAGTTTACTCCACCTATTAGACACCAAATGGACTTGGGTGCTCAGGTGTAACTCTAATTCCATCTGGCTCAAACCCTTGGAAAACAGTGATACAGTGAATAAAGAAAGGTGGGTGGGTCCTCTTCCTTCTTGCTGCTTTTTTGTGACTGTTTTAAGGCAAAGAGGATAGAATGACAGGAGCTGCTGCATTAATGACATTTCAGGGACTTGAGCAGGGTGGAATAGGATCACACGTAATAGTGCTTAATAGTTGTGGTAGGATCTGATTGCAGACAGGCCAAGCTGGTGAAGTGTGGTGGGAACCTGAGAAAGAAAAAAGAAATTCAGAGCAGGACCCACTTTATACCAGGAGAGCCATTTTTCACTAGTGTAAAACCTATCAGTATAGATCAGTCTGCAAACCTGGGGGCCACACTGCTTATCTGAGGCCAAGCGGCAAATTGCTTCTCTCTTCAACACATTAGCTTTAACCTGAACACAGCAGGCTGGGAATGTGGTGTTCCCTTTGATCAGTAAAGACATTTTCATTTAATCTTTGTTTCTGGAAGAACTGGGGTTATTTAGCTTGAAAAAAAAGAGGACTGGGGTGGGGTCTGGTAACAGTCTTCAAATACCTGAAGAGGATGGTGGTAGACCAGTGGTTCTCAACATCATTAAATCTGAGACACTTGTCTTTATGCTCAGGACACCCATGGAAAATGCCAGCTCTTCGTTTTCACTTGTTTTTGACTACAGAAAAATGCTAGAGCACTTCTTCTGTTGCAAAGAGCTCAGAAAGGCCACGACGGGGCAGATCCTTTTAAAACAATGAATTCCTGTTTGAAATGCCATGCACAAATCTAGAGCTCTTGGTTCAGAAATGATACCTTGTATTAGACCAAGTAGGAAACTGCAAAAACATTCTCTTTATCTGCAATCAGGACCCGTAGTAGACTCTTTTTCTGCAAGCTTTTGGGCTCAAACGCCCTTCATCAGGCTCTGGGAAAATTAAAGAGGGTAAAAAGTTTTCATATTTGAAATGTCGGCGTTTATCTCGTGAATCGTGTTTGCACCCCTAGCAGTGCTAACTTTATGTGGCATCCCATGGCACCCTTGAAAGGTTATCAAGGTACCCCGGGTTACTGCTGCGCCCTGGTAGAGAATCACTGTGGTAGACTATTCTCTGTGGATGCAGGTGACCAGATAAGCGATAATGATTTTAAACTGCAACAAAGGAAATGTAGGTTGGAGATTAGAAAGGACTTTCTCACTACACGGGTGCTTACGCATTGCAACAGGCTACCTAGAAAGGTGGTGAAATCTCCGTCCTTAATTTTTTTTTAAGTGCAGGTTAGACACGTCTCTGGGATAGTTTAGTCTGGGGAGATCCTGCCCTGAGCAGGGGTCCGGACTGGATGGCCTGTTCCCTTCCAGCTCCATTTTTCTATGAATGTGGTTTCTTGATTGGAATGGATCTGCTTTACATTTTTGCCTCTGATAAAGTGGAAAAAAGACCAGTCAAGACACTTATGGTTATTCAAGATGCCATGGCATTTTTTATCAATTACGTGGATGCCATTCTCCGTGTCAGTTAAATGCCAGCTTGAAAGTTGATACCTTTTATTAAACCAACAGAAATAGCAAAAAAAAATATTTTTTTAATGATATTTTTGTGTTTGGTCTACTTGGACAAGCTGCTTTTCAAGTCAGAGGTGAAGCGCTATATCTTACCTGAAGACACACAAAAAACTAGAACTCTTGGTTCCAAAATGATACCTGGGAAATCACAAGAAAATTGTCCTTTTCTGCAAGCTTTTGGGATCAAAGTCCGGAGGCTTCTGTTCTCTCTGATGAAAGAGGCACCTCCCAGTAAATCTGACCTTAAAACCAAACGCAACTCTGCGTCTCCGAGTTTTTATTGCCATCACAAGACGGCTTTACCCATGACTTCCATGTGGGGAACATTTGATGGGGAAATGTAGGAACTTTGCAGACCTCCTTGAAAACTTCGCTCCTGGCTGCAGGTGGAGAGTTTGTGTTTGAAACAAATAAATCTTGCTAAATAATCATACAAGCAACATTTAGTACTCTGCACTATGCGTGCAACCTGCTGTGCTCGGGGAAGGAAGCACCTCCCTACCATCCTCTCTTGAGCGATGAGGCCAGACCCTACAACTCCTGACCTCCCTCTTCTGCCAGCCCCTCCAACAACCATCTTTCCTTATCAGAACCGGGGAACAAGACTCTGCCTTTCTAAGGATCTGCTGATAATGGCCCCCTCATTGTCTGAGTGCCTCCCCACCCTTCAAAATCAGAAGAAAAAAACACATTTTCTGTCATTGTGAGAGCCTGATTAATTTACAAGGCACTGAGGAGAAATGATATCTTTTATTAGACCAACAAGATATTTGCAAACATTTCTTGAATTAATTGCAAGCTTTCTGGCACAAACACCCTTCCTCAGGCATGAGAGAAAAGATTGTAAAAGTTCTCCTAGGTAGAAATGAAAGTTCATAATTCATCGGGTTTCACAAAAGAGTCAAAAAAGCTTGCAATTAAAGAATTTTTTTTTGCAAAAATCTGGTTGGTCTAATAAAAGAGATCATCTCGACTACGAGTCCTGAGTGCCTTTTCCTCTAGACCAATACGGCTACAACCCGGATACCCGATTCATTTACAGACTTGATTGTCTGCTGCTGTGTTCCAGGTTTTGTGGGCTGGCACCGACGGAGGGGGGAAGAAACGGGTTCGTTTCATCTAGGATGGGGGTTCGTGTGGATGCTCTGAGCAGCCAGCACTGCCCTCCTCCCAAAACCAAGCAGGATCCTTATCATCAGGGATCCTGGTTTTCCCTGGTTTAAAAAAAAAAAAAAACCCTAATTTTTGGTTTAAAAAAAAAAGTAACCCCAAATCCACCTTTTTCCATGATTTTAATGAAGCACCTCTATATACACATCTATTAGTGGTGTTCCGTGGGGAAAACAGTGGATTTGGGGTTACTTTGTTATCAGGTCTCACACCTTTTTCCATTATTTTAATGAAGCACCCCTATATACACGTCTCTATTAGTGGTGTTTCATTTACATCCGTGGGGAAAACGGTGGATTTGGGGTTACTTTGTTATCAGGTCTCATCCCAGCATCCGCAGATCACCGCTCCCTGCCTCAGTGCCGACCTGCCGGGGGACTTGCCCGAGGCCATGTGGCGAGTCGGTGGCGGAGCCTGCAAGGCTGCCGCGCCTGGGAAGGGGACCCTGCTCCCCTGGCCTGGGGGCCCCCCCGCCTCTGGCAACACGTCACAGGGATCCTGGTTTTCTCTGATTTAAAAAAAAAAAAAATTGGTAAAAAAAAAAAAAAAAAG
>NW_005843505.1:47289-47567 GCF_000455745.1 Alligator sinensis
TTAAAAAAAAAAAAAAAATCAAGAAAAAAAAAGTCAGGGGACTACAACTCCCACGAGGCAACGCGCCACCTCTGAAGGGAGGCGCGGAACTACACCTCCCGGCATGCCGCGCGCCACACGGAGGAAGGGGAGCCCCGCGAGTACTACAACTCCCAGGAGGCAATGCACACATACCCCTCTTAGGGGAGGGGGATGGACTACAGCTCCCAGCAGGCCCCGCGCCCGTCATGGCGGCGCTGGGGAGTGTAGTCCCGACGGCGGGGACGGGGGGGGGGCCT
>NW_005843505.1:47757-69631 GCF_000455745.1 Alligator sinensis
ACCCCAGGGGGGTCCTTCTGCCCCCCCAGGGGTGCCTGTCTGCCCCCCCACCCAGCTCTCTGTCAGTCTGTCCCCCTCAGGGGTGTCATAGTGCCCCCCCAGGGGTGCCCGTGTCACTCTGCCCCCCCCAACCCCTCTGCCCCCCAAAGGAGCGTGGAGCGAAGTCACGAAACCGGGGTGTCATCACCCCCCCTCCTTCGGTTTGAGCCTGAGCGGTACCTGGGCTGGTTTCTTTCTGGAAGCGCCTGCAAACTGTTTTCCTCCGTCGCCCAAAACCGTCCGGAGTCGGTCCTTGCGTCTGTCATTCTGGTCACCTGGGGTTTTCCAGAGAGCGTCCCCAAGCTTTCAGTTCCTCCAAGCAGGATTTTGATAGCGGTCTGTCTCTTCAACGTGGATGGTGTTTGTTTTTTAAGGTATCTAGGGGTAGTGTGTCGCACACGTTCAAGCTGACTTCAGAGTAGAAGTAAGTAGTGTGATTCAGTTAAATGTTACACGTAGCCCGTGCAGATGCACTGTCAAGCGAAAGTAGCAAGAGATGACTTTTGCTCCAGGGAAGGCAGGAGCGTCACATTTTTGCAACTGAAAATAAATGGTATTGAGTGCGTGCCACCTTTCCAGGCGCAAAAATGTGTGCCATCTTTCCAGGGGTAAATGTGCGTGCCACCTTTCCAGGCACAAAAGTGCGTGCCACCTTTCCAGGCGCAAAAGTGCGTGCCACCTTTCCAGGGGCAAAAATGCGTGCCGCCTTTCCAGGGGCAAAAATGCGTGCCGCCTTTCCAGGGGCAAATGTGTGTGCCATCTTTCCAGGGGCAAATGTGTGTGCCATCTTTCCAGGGGCAAATGTGTGTGCCATCTTTCCAGGGGCAAATGTGTGTGCCATCTTTCCAGGGGCAAATGTGTGTGCCATCTTTCCAGGGGCAAATGTTGTGGTCATCTTTCCAGGTGCAAAAATGCGTGTGCTGCCTTTCCGGGGCAAAAATGCGTGCCATCTTTCCAGGCGCAAAAATGCGTGCCGTCTTTCCAGGCGCAAAAATGCGTGCCGTCTTTCCAGGCGCAAAAATGCGTGCCGTCTTTCCAGGCGCAAATGCGTGTGCCGTCTTTCCAGGGGCAAAAATGCGTGCCGTCTTTCCAGGGGCAAAAATGCGTGTGCCGTCTTTCCAGGCGCAAAACGCTGTCTTGTGTCGGTGCGTCAGTTTTAGAGGAATCTTAACAAAAGCATGCCGTTGTTTATCTTGCCGTCCTGACAGAGCAATGGCTTGATCTGTGTCAGGTTGGAAATGCATGGCAATGGGGGAATCCAGGTATTCAGATGTCACGTTAATTTGGACCTTCATTCATCCGTTCAAGATAGATTAGCCCAGCACCACCTTGTTTGCTAAATGTAAGAGAAAAGCTTCTTCATCTGCTTGTGTGTCAAAGCTCCCACCTAAGGCATTGTTTGTAAGGGAAGGAATTTCCTTCGGCGTCTTTGCACAATAGCAGCAGCTACGCAGCGTGCCGTGCCCTGAACTCTGGAGTTGGTTGCATTCCCACTGCGGTGATTTGCAATGAAATGTATACTAGTAACATAAACGATTTGCTTGCATATAGAAACATAATACACGTGAGTAATCTCATTCTTATGACACAACTCATTTTAGAAACGAAGTGGCACGTGTTGCACCCTGATGACAATATTCAAAGCACAGTCGATGCTATTCACCATTATCCTTCCAAAACATGAATAGCTAGATAGAGTGTAGTGTTTGGTCTTGATTACTAATTGCATGTACAGTAAAAGTCATAGTATAAACAGTAACAACCCGGGATCTCTGTTGAAAAGGATGTGGTGACGCATAGGTAAAGAATAGGGTGTCTTAGTTTTGGCTTTGCTTAAAATACAATTGCATCACCCAGGGCTGTAAGGCGGTAGGGGTGCTGAATGCACTGTCAAGGAGGACAGCGGTCCTGAGTGATCAGGGCTTGTGCAAGCTGCTAAAGGAAATAATTGGTGAGCTAAGTGAGTGTCCTCCTGTCAATGCTGAAACCTGCTGCTCTAAGGGATTACCTGGATCTTTTGGTTTCGTGTTTGCCTGATCTCTGCAGTCACCACCGGATAAGATGTGCTCAGCATAAGACAATATTATCTTGGTTTCTGGCTCTGGTTTCTGGACACCATTGTATCAAGAGCCAAGTGTAAACCCTAACCAACCTTTTCTTGGGCGGCTGCTGTCATTGCACACTTATTTCAGTCCGCTCCTTGCTGGATCAGCATCTTGCGAGACTTATTCACTTGCATAAAGTTTTCATACAGTGAACAGCGTATTTAGTAGCAAAAAAAGCTGGCAGAAAGGTTATGGCGTGGCATATGGCATATCTTTACTTACTAGGATCTTCGTCTTGCGTAAAACCAAACAGCAGACTACACAAGGGGTGTTTTAGCTAGCTTTTGGTCATTCATTCTTGTGACGGGGGTTTGCCCACATACACGACATCTTCAGTTTGAGTTGTGTTTCCAGTGAGATCTTGCAGTCCTGCGTGCTTCTGGGGGAGCACACTCAGACATATTACACCATCTTCAAACTGAGAAGGTGATGAATTGTGCTTGCCTAGTTATATAACAGGAAAACTTGAAAGAAGTTTGCCTGGACTTAAAACAAGGATTGCTGGCGGGCTGAAAGGGCACGCAGACTTCAATTGAAGTTTGTTTAAAATGTGGGTATTATAAGTAATGCCCCAGCACTGCCATAGCTCTGTAATTAGGAGAGGTTTCCCCCCCTCCTTAAGTTTAGTTACCATACCGAACGATATCAGGTGTAGGTATCACCGGTCGGTGCGTGTGTACACACGTTCATGGACATGCAAGCTTGGGGTTTTCTATATAGCAAAGAGCAGAGAGAAATGGCTGAAGAGTCACTTTTGTTGTTTTAAAGTTGGCAGGGGGACTTGACACGTAGAGTTGCAGAAAGTATTTCCAATTCGTTAAGAAGGCTAGTTCTTTAAGCCGATAAACTTTTTCAAAAATGTCCTTTATTTTGCTTATAAATAAGCCTCTCTCTCCTCTCTCTTTCTCTCTCTCACTCTGCATATACATGATTTTTAAAATTAACTTCCCACTGCCTGTGCATTTTTCCCCCCTAGGTTGAAGAAAGCTAGTCCGTCTCTTTTTGTCAATGGCTCATTTAGGTTATCGTGCGATAGCATAAAACTGCAACATTCCCCTTGCAAACTCTGCCGAGGAATGTTAATCTTTTGGCAAGAACAAAATATGATATTTCTGTTGATCGTAAGCTTTATGGAGCTTATTCTGCACGCTTGTGTTTTGGTCCAGTTTTGACCTGGCAGTATTTATTTCAGTTTTTAAGCAAAAGCCTTAGTTGTTTATGCCTTTAAAACCATTTTCCTGCTTCACTTGGTTTCTTTTCCAAGCCGCATAAATATGCCGTTTAATTCCCCGAGCAAACGAACTTCCATTCTTAGTGAAACTAAATGAGTGTTAAAAGGCAACTTGACACCCTAGTCCCAACCAGGCAGGTGATAAATTGGAGACATAGAGATTTTACTCCAGCAGGTCACTTTTCACTCAGTTCGTAAGACATGGGTTGAAATAATGCTGTGTACTAGGATCATTTTATCTTCCATTGAAATATAGCCTGGTCACAGGTGCTCTACGGTAGCCGTGCTGTGTCACCGTGTACACGTGATGTAACCAAGATTTCTGACTAATTTATTGGGATCTTGATCCTATGAATTAAATCCCACCTCGAAAGTCATAAATAACTGTTTCACAATGAGGAGGATAGGTGTGGGCCAAAGTAAATTGGGCAAGCAGTTCCTTAATTGTCACCTAAAATAAAGGCGGTATTTACTACGGCGGAGTGAATCCAATTCTTTCTCGGTTCCTTGTGAAACACAGAATGAAGGGGGAGTGGTTTTAGGTAGGGGAATCCAATCAGCTGAAAGTTCATATTTCAGAAATTAATATTTTTTTTCTTCCCTCACTTCTGTTGTGGTCTAAAACTGCTGACCACACAGGTTTTTTGGCTGGGAGAGAAACCTCTTTCCTTACAGAGTAAAACTTCAATATGGGAATCCTTACCTGTCGATGGGAATGTAGGGGTTTTTTTTCCCCCTATGTCACAGCATAGAGGTGGGAGTTTCACAAGGCTCATTGTAGGCTCTTGCTAAGTCCCTCTTTGGGTCATGATAAACAGGGATCCTAGTTTTCTCTGATTTAAAAAATCCCCAATCTTTGGTTAACGAAAGTAACCCCCAAATCCACATTTTTCCATGATTTAAATGAAACACCACTCATGTACGTAGTGGTGTTTCATTTAAATCATGGAAAAATGTGGATGTTAGGGTTACTTTTGTAACCAAAACAGAGGGATTTTTTTTTTTTAAATCGGAGAAAACCAGGATCCCTGATGATAAATCAGCAGCAGGACCAGTCCCTTAAGACTTGTGGTGGGGAAGGCAAGGAAATGCTAGTGCCCCCTCCTCCCCCCACCTCTGCCGCCCTGCTGCTTAGCGCAACCAGGTCTTGGTGGGAGCGGGGCACAGGTACGGTGGGGTACCTGGGTGCCATGGCAGATGGTAACGGGTGTGCGGGAGCTGTTGCATTCGGGAAATCTCAGCTTTTCGGGAGCTTTCTCTGCCAAACCACTGCAAGTGTTAGCAGTGTGGAAAAAAGGGTCATGAAAGCATTTCTATGCTCTGCTTGGTTCTTTTTATTTGATTTTCATTTTTGCTACAGATTCAGTACATCTCTCCAGTTGCTGGCACTTTAGCCTCATTCCAAAATCTTGTCTGCTTCACCCGGCCCCTCCAAGCTCTCTGTACTAGGGAGGGGGCCTAAAGCAAGCAGGACCCATGAAGGATACCTGCCAGGCTTTCCAAGTTCCCCAACCCCCCTGCAAGCCGGATGAGCTGTGCAGGAGTTGGGCTCCGCTAAAGGTCTGCAGGGCACGACTGTCACGTCTCGTGATCTTAGGATGGTCCTACAGACCTTGGGAAATCAAGGGGAAGGTGGGGAGGGGAAAAGGCATGCTTCCACTTCTCAGTTGCCTCTTTCCCCCCTTTCCCCCCCCCCCCTTTTTGAAAAATTGTTACAGGCATGCATGCATGTATGGCTTTGAGGCCATCTTACCTAAGTTTCAGGGGTGTTGGTTGTAGCCGTGTTGGTCTACGGACACCGGCAGATGGGGTTCTTTGGGGAGAAGTGATATCTTTTATTAGACCACCTAAATAGTTGGAAAAATTGTTCTGTGCAAGCTTTTGGGTACGAACACCCTTCTTCAGGCACAGGGAGAGTCTGCAGTTGTTTTGTGCTCTCCTGGATGGGGTGGAAGCCAGTATGCAGGGAGCGGATTATTATCAATGGCAGTGATTTCTTCTCCTCTGTTCGGCGCTGGGGAGGCCACCTCTGGAGTCCTGTGTCCAGTTTTGGGCCTCCCACTACAGGAAGGATGTGGACACATTGGAGAGAGTCCAGTGGAGGGTGACAAAAATTGTTCAGGGATCTGGGGGCATGACTGGTGAGGAGAGGCTGGGGATCTGGGGCCATGACTGGTGAGGAGAGGCTGAGGGAACTGGGCTGCTTGAGTCTGCAGAAGAGAAGACCGAGGGGGTTTGAATAGTAGCCTTCACCTCCCTGCAGGGGGGCTGCAAAGAGGATGGAGCTGGGCTGTTCTCAGTGGGGGCAGATGGCAGGACAAGGAGCAATGGGCTCAAGTTGTAGCAAGGAAAGTTGAGGTTAGATAGTAGGAAGAAGTTTCACAAGGAGGGTGGTGAAACACTGAAACGGGTTACCCAGAGAGGTGGTGGACTCTCCATCCTTGGAGGTTTTGAAGACCCGGGTAAACAAGGCCTTGGCTGGGATGATGTAGTTGGGGCTGGTCCTGCTTTGAGCAGGGGGTTGGACTAGATGTGACCTCCTGAGGTCCCTTCAGCCCTCATTTTCTATGAATCTATGCAAAATTATCTTTCACGTGCAGCTTCTCTAAGTGCCTTTACAACTCCAAAAGGTAAAACTTGGAGAGTTGGTTAAGAGATGGCTTGTCTCTCTATTTTTGTCTTTGGAATAAAGATATCCCAAGCTCCTTACTGTGTGTGTGTTGTGTGTGTGTGTTTCTCTATTTTTGCCTTTGGAATAAAGATATCCCAAGCTCCTTAGTGTGTGTGTGTGTGTGTGCGCGCGCGCCCCCTTTGGAAAAGGCTTTAATTTCTTGCAGTATTTCCTAAGATGGCAAGAATTTGAGACTATATTTTCCAAAAGTAGTCAGCTGATTACTATCTCCTGGTAGTATTCTCTTATCACTGAAGCAACCAAATAGTTGATTGTGCTTCTGTCTGTAATGCTGCGTCTGGTCCAAGTAGACTTAATGCCATTAATCTGTTTTGCTAACTCAGGTTCAAAAAATAATCCTAAATTTGGCTTCAAAATTAAGACCTTTTTGTTAAGGTGTCTTTTTTGCATTCCGGTGGCTGAGCCTTTGCAGTGAATTTAGGTCACGTATTCAAATTCCCCTCTCCTCCCCATTTCCCACATCTATGAAGGTTAGACATTTTATGATGAAAACTGAGTTTCATGTAATTTCGTGGCTCCTGGTGCTGGGATTTTAGGCAAGATATCAAACAGCATAAGGCTTGTGGTTGAAACAGTGAGAGCTAACACCTTTGCTTAATGGCTTTTTTAAACAGTGAAATTGCATCTATGGTTTTCTTCCCATTAAGTAACTGTGTTTGGAAAAGCCTCTGTTCCTCGTGGTATACATCATCGTTTCGAGTTACACATCTCCATCTAGAAAGAAATGCAATTCTTGTTTTTCTATTGTTGCAGTGTAATTAATGATAGATTGAGGGTGTAAGGAAAAGCAAGAGCAGGTTAGCAATAATCATAGGGGGTGTTTTGTAAATGAGACCTAAAAGGAAACTTTATTCAGATCTGCTGATGAAATCCTGGACCCCTAGGATTCATGCCAAACCTCAACAATCCTTATTCAAATGCTGTTGTTACAATTATTTCTCTGTGGCCGTCTTGCCCGTGGCCTAACTCTCCTCAGTATTGGAAACCTTAAAATCTTGAATATGTCCGTACAAAGACTTGTTATTGGAGCAAAGCACCATAAACTGAAACTATACAAATCTCCCTGAAAGCTCGAATTCCCAGCATTTAGGGGATAGGTGCGTACCTCTTGACCTTGATCCATGGACATGTTGTTCTCGTATGTGTGTTTGGAAGTTGAGTTGTTAACAACACTTTCAAGCAAGTAAAAACCAAGGGTGGAGCATGGACAGCAGGATATCATCGAGATCGTTTGCTGATAAAACTTTTAAGAGTTTCTGTTACCTCCAGCGTTTGGACATTTTGGTAGTGGCCTCTTGAAAATCTTGAAAGAGAGGATTCCTCTTTGACTAACTAGAGCTGGCTGAAGTGCTGAGCGGGAGCCAAAGTCTAGCAGAGGACTGGTGCTTTTATCTACCACGCCCCAACCAGAGCTCATGTGTATAGCGTATTTATAAGGTGGGATTCCCCGCTCTTACCAAAGCAGGTAAGATCCCTTCCCTGCACTGCCCCCGATGTCCCAGGGTCTGGGGAGCTCCAGTTGGGCCTTGCCGGGGCTGGGCTCAGCCTCGGGTGGTGGTGGCAGTGGCAGGCGAAAGGATTCCCCCTCCCCATATCTGCTCCCGGGCTGGCAAGGGACCCCTGCCGCTGCTGTCCCAGCCTGAGCCCAGCCCTACAGCCCAGTTGGAGCAAGACAACAGGGAAGAAGAGGGGAAGTGAGATGCTTCTGAGCAGGGGAATTATTACTTTCTTTGAACACTTAGTAAAGTCTCTTTTTGCTGCTCCTTCTGGATGGTCAGAAGGAGGGTGAGGCCACACCACTGCCCACCTCTGGATCTGCCCCTGTTCCCCATTCAGTAGGCAGAAAGATGAGGAACCGCTACGTGGTAGGCAGCAAAACAAGACAGCAACAATGCCTGCAAAATCTCTCATGTAACCGGGTATTTTGAAAGGGTATTTATATCCAAAAGCTTGCTAAGAAGAATTTTTCCAACTATTTGAGTTGGTCTAATGAAAGATATCAGATTTACCCACAGAACCTCGTCTGCCTTGATAATGTAGTGACAGTCAGGAGAGGAGAGCGTACTATATATTTGTTAACCTACTTCAGGATTTTTTTTCCTTCCTTATTTCTCATCATAGTATCATAGTATTTAGGGTTGAAAGGGACCTAAAGAGATCATCAGGTCCGAGCCCCTGCCCCGGGCAGGAACGGGTGCGGGGATCATACCACCCCAGCCAAATATCTGTCATGAGGGTGCATGGTTTTGAGGAGTGCCTGAATACCCACTGAATGTATTCCCCAAAGAGATCTGTACAGATACTGCCAAGACTATGAGCCAGTGGAAAGCTTCAGACACCAGACACTGCACAGGTCTTTAATAGCAGGTGCTGGAAGTTCAGCGTTGGCTCCAAATCTTTCGGTCTCCTCTGTGCTGTACTTGAGCAATGTCATTTTTTTTTTTTTTTTTTTAATAGTTTTAAGGAATGCACTGGTTATCAAAAGTCGAGGATGTCGAATTACTTACCTCCCAAATCAAGGTAGTTTGGCTTGTCAAATCTGGAGAACATAAAGAATATAAACTCTCTTAAGCAGGAAGGCACGGCATAGTAAAAGATGATTGGATGTGTAGGGGAGAAATTAATATTAGAAAAACTTCTGAAACTTGCCTAGCTAAAGGCCCTTCTGTACAAAACTGCAGCCTTGAATGGTGCTTTTGTACCGTGCGTAGAAAGGAACAATTATATGATTGGGTCACACTAGGCTAATTGCAGTCGGCCTTCTGCAAGCCAACAAAAGCTAGTCCCAGCACTTTTGAATTGAGGCGCTCTTTCTGTCTCTTTACGCTTAGTCATATGTTGACGTGCAAGCCTAGGTCACTTGTTCAGACATTTATATGAACTACATGTAAAATAAAATTAAATCTTTGCATAGATGGAAACATGCTTCTGCGTCAAAGCGCGCTGTGTGCTTCGCAACTTGAAATGCAAATCCTTGCTTACGAGCTTAGTTTGAGCACAGACAGCAATCAAGGATGGGAGGAAAGGCAAGGTCGATGATGAATAATGGTTATTCAGCTTGGGTGTGAGCACATTTTGACTCACTTAAGTATTTTTGGCATAGATATATTAGGAGGATGCTTTTTATTGCAGCCCTCAATATCGTAGTATCAGCCACCGACCCCGTCTAAAGAAATAACTTTTTTTGCACTGGTGCTCGAGCGCGTATTCCCACAGGAACATCATGGCAAACTCATTCTCCCTCTACTTTAAGGAGGCCCTTTTAAGGATGCAGGAGCAAACTATCCCAACATGACTGAAGAATGGGAAGTGCAACAGGAGACCAGCCTGGCTCGACAGCGTTCTCCTTAATAAGTTGAAATCAAAAGGGAGTCCTATAAAAAGTCGAAACTTGGTCATAGTACTAGGGAAGAATATAAGAGTATCACCTGGGCATGCAGGGAGAAAATTAGGAAGAAATGGTCTGGAGAAGAGAAGCCTGATGGGGGGGGCAGGTATTTGATAACAGTCTTCAAATACCTGAAGGGCAATTACAGAGAGGATGGAGATGGGCTTTTCTCTGTGACCATAGGACTAGGAGCTATGGCCTTGACTGCAGCAGTGGAAATTCAGGTTGGAAACTTAGCGTTAGGGTCAGTTTGTCCCTCGAACAGGTGCAAGCTACTGTCACTATGACAAGAGGAGCTGCTAAAGTGGTACTATGCAGATAGTTACTTCCCTAAAAGAAATCTCAGTATCCTCGTTGGTAATAACTAAATGCTGCTTTCTGTTTTGCAGTTAACGAATGCATTCAAACTCAGCTAAGTCCATCCCCTTAGAATATCTCCCAAAGGGATGTTTGGAGTATAGTCCTGCCTTTACTGTCTGGCCAAACAGGATGAACTTGGTGGCTACTTGAAGCACGGGTGTATGAAATATGGACCTTTGGAACACCATTTAACACTTTCTCATTTCTTCATAGAGCTTGATCTGCATACAAAATGCGTGGTGGATGTGGAGGCGAACAAGGTTATTCTTCACCCAGTAAACACCAACCTTTCAAAAGGAGATGCCAGGTAAGACATTTAAACTCAGACGCAGTTGTCTGCCAAACTAGGTATGGGCGTAATGGTTAAGTTCTCACGTGGGGTTTGGAAACTCATTTTCGTTACCTTGTTCTGTCCAATGATGTTGATCATATGCATCTGTCTCGGGAAGTTGCTTTGAGATCTACATGTGATTAACTGTTACTTAATGCTAGCCTCGTGCTGGAGCGAAGGCTTGGTCAAACGTTCACTGGAAAAGGACAGGGAACACGTCATGCCATTAGTTGGTAAATCTTTTCGTCAGGTCTCTTCATACGTGGTATTCTGAGAATTCAGGGGTTTAGACATGACAGCTGGTTTCTGAGCACAGAACTAGGTCTTTGTCATTTTTACGAGAATGAAGCTTTCATGGACCTTTTTCTCATATCTCTGTGCTTGTGTCTTGTCAGTAAAGGAAGGGAAACGCTGGCATGTTGGAGAGATCTAGAGGCGCAGTAGGGACTTAGATATGGGGAGATTAATTGCATTAGAGATGCTTAAACTGGGGCGACCAGTTTATATAGATCAATGGGGCTGACTAGGGCAACCAGTTTATATAGACCAGTAATGGTGGGGATGCTGTGAGATCCTTGTCAAGTTGCTAAAGGGTGGGAAAGGGTAAGCACTCGCTCAGCCCTTCCTGGCTTCTGTGCAAGGTGGTATTTCTTTCTCCCCCTGCCTGGCCACTTTGCAAGGTGGTAGGCACTGTAATAAATAAAGCTGTTTTTGAAATGGGGTGCCACAAAATTCAGGGAAGTCATGGTAGGGTGCCTGGAGCCTAAGATATAGACTGTGGCTTGCCCTCAGCAGAAAAAGGGGAGAGGAGAACAAAATATGGTGAAAGAGTGAGCTGAAAGGAAGGGTGGGTTGGGTGATTAAACCTATGGTGCATACATTCATTGTTAATACTTAAAATTGCAGAAATTTTATACCAGATGTGTAATACTTGGGCCTTTTGGCACTGAAATCATAGGTGCTTAGTTCTTTTGTTGGCTCTGTCCCTTAAGCAAATTTCTCAAGCCCTGAGTGGTGTGTAGAACAATGAACCAGAATATATTGAAAGCCAAATGATCTTTTATTGACTTCAGTAGAAACCGGGTCGACTTAATGACTTGCCCAAGTCAAACAGGAAGTTTGGTACAGACTGTTTAAAACCCATGTTATTGAGTTCCTGACTCCAGTTGTGTGCTTGGCCACAAGACCCACAAAATCTGTTCTGGAAGTTGGTCTCAACTGTTGTTGGAAAACCACTGACAGTGGGTTTGGAGCACATATTTTACAATGCCAGCTGTGGGTGGATAACCCAACAGTGTGTGGTGGAAATGCTTTCCGTTCCCTGAACCGAGTCAGCTCATGCAGTGGGGATCAAAGGTCAGACTTTCACACTGGGACTCCCAGGTGGATCTCTCTTTTGAAGGGGGAAATTTTGGTACTCCTCCCAATTTAAATAAGCCGAAGTCCCAAACATTGAGCTGACAGACTCGACTGGAACCAAGTCCGATGAAGGTTGGAGGAATAGAAAAGTGATTTTTTTTGTCTCCATGAAGTGTGTGACCCAACAGAATCCACGGACAACTTGTCTTTGTCCCGTTTTCATATTGACCAAATCGAGTAAATGTTTTTTGGGCTACGTAGCTTTCCATCCACAACTGTCAGAAAACTCCAGCTTTACGGCCAACTCGTGGTGCTTTCCTGTTCTCGGTTTCCAAAGCTTGTGAAAAGTGCGTTACTTCAGGAACAGGAATAGACCTTTCTAACAGCTGGAAGTGGAGTAGAAAGCTAGATAAACTTGCCTGCGACTGAGAGTTGAAGGAACACATCTGCACTCAGCAAATACGTACCGAAACATCTGTATTGCTGCTACAGCATCCCTGCCAACCCTCCAAGGGGTCAGGCCTGTGAGTCGTTGGAAAATACTGTACTGTTGTGCATATGTCTTGAGTAGGAGGTTTGGGGAAGTCATTGGACTTCACCTTAGGGTGTCCTAATTTGAGGTAGAGGACCATAAAGTGAAGCAGGTTGGTGACCAAGCTATCTTATAATTATTCAGGAAGTAGTCAATTTGGGGATCCATTCATTCCATATTATGAAATAGGCTCGTTTGCCCCTGCACTTCTACCATTTGTAGCCATTTCTTTTCCAGGATTTGTGTGCCTTTGGGTTAAAAATGGGAAACCATCAGACATTCAACTTTTCTGGCTGCTCTAAGGCTTCATGTACATGCAGTTGGCTGTCCAGGAGCTTATCTTTGAAGGATATCGTAGACTTGCAGAACAGTATTTCAAAGCAAGGACGCATTGTCTGCCGGTCAGGAGGAGCACTTGGAGCGTGCACTTCTGGGACCTGTCCCTACCTCCGTCTCTAACTTTGCTCTGTGCCCTTGGAGAGCTCACTTTTACAATAACTTCTCACTTTTAGCTTTGTGTTGCTCAGTTTCTGGGCTTCCAGCTTGAAATCCTTGGAATTGAGCTTTCCAAAGTCTAGTTTTCATTGTTATAACTATCTTTGAGTCTGAATTTTGGGGGGGGGGGAGGAATTCTTCATGTTTTGAATCATGCACTCGCAGCTGATGGATATTTTGAAAATTTGGGATATAACCTCTCTTCTATGTTTCCCTCCCCTCACCCCCTCCAAATCTCTACAGTGGATCTGATATATAGCTATTTTCCTGACGTATTTGAGGGTTAACAAATGGCTCCTAAAATGCTTAGAAAGCCTCAAACGGGCGAAGTCTGACTCTTACGCAGAAACACAGACTCGTATTATCCTTCTAGTCTTCTTTAACCCAGGAGTGACCTTACCTGAGAGGGAGAGATCCATCCAATTACTCTCTTGAGCAGTCTTTATTACTACTTTGCTGGTAAGTGTTGGTAATCTGATCACGTACAACGAATGGATCAACTTCAGGATCTACAGCGTAACCTCCAAGCCAGATAGGCTGTGGGGCTAGGTCTACAATACTATTTCTGTGTGCCTGTGTAGCTGTTCGCTATAAAAAAAAAAAAATGAAGTTTCACCATAGATCGACTTGTTCAACCTTCTCTAAAAGTTGCTCTCCAAAATGATTTGATGTCAATTTTCAACTTTTCATCCCTCTCAGATCTCTTCCAAAAGATCTTGTTTTCTGAAACCCAGTTTCTCCCATCTGCACTCTCAAGAATCCCATTATTCTCCTGCTACCCAATGTCAATAAATATGTATTTGCGGACAGGAGTCTGCTGCATTAGCCAGACTAATTTTTGGAGTTGTCTGTGTGCTTGGAGAAGTCAGGACTGAAGTTTGCTTGCCCACATCAAAATGACTGCATGTTGCAAGAATTAGTCATAATGTTATTAGTCTTGCGATTAGTGTGGGCAGACTGTACACTCATTTCGATAAGGGCAAAAAGGTGTAACAATTGACGTGCCTGCAAGACCTGCATTTTTTAATAAGTCATAGAGAAGCATTTTTGGAAGCTTCTAAAGTTTTCTTGTGGTGTTGTGTCCAGAAAACACATTATGTAAAACAACAGGCAGGTCAGAAAGTAATTATCTTTGTCCTGTTAATAAAGGAGTTATCCCTGATGTACACCATTATTTTTACATCTGTAGGACAACTAAACCAGTAGAACAGTGGTTCTCAACCATTTTGGACTCAAGGCTCCCCTTGGAAAATGTCAGCTCTTAAGTTTTCACTCTATCTTTGCCTACAGCGACATAACGCAGTTCTTCCTTTGCATAGAGCTCGGAAAGGCTACAACACGTCAGAGTAACTTTAACGCTGTAGACTGCTATTTGCAGTCTCGGATTGTCTTGTGAATCACGTTTGCACACCTACCAGTGCTAACATTGTGTGGCACCCCATGGCACCCTTGAAAGGACCTCAAGACACCCCTCGGTGCCATGACGCCCGTGTTCAGAATCACTGCTTAGAATCGGTTGCATTTTGTTCTGGCACAGGCTTGTGAGCAAGGGGTGATCAGCAGGGATCCTGGTTTTCTCTGATTTAAAAAAATCCCCAATTTTCAGTTAAAAGGAAGTAACCCCAAATCCACATTTTTCCATGATTAAAATGAACCATCACTATATATCGATATTGATATCGATTATATAGATAGACAGTGATGGTTCATTTTAATCATGGAAAAATGTGGATTTGGGGTTACTTCCTTTTAACTGAAAATTGGGGATTTTTTTAAATCAGAGAAAACCAGGATCCCTGATGATTGGTTTACTCAAACTTGTATTTTACAGCCATTTGACAGAAGCCAGCACCCCAGAGAGCTGTGAGCCCTTTTAATAAAGGCACACAGTATTATCAGGTCTGACTTGTGTCCCTTAGTTACATTCCCTATTTTTATAGTCGCGCTACTCTTTTAATCCCTCTCTGTTAGACTGACAAAGAAGGGACTATTCGGGGGGAATGGTGCAGCCGCTACAGTTATCAAGTAGGTAAATTGACTGATAAGAGAGGGTTACTTTTACTCTCAGTAATATTAGATGCTATAACTAACCTGGATATAAGGAAAAAAAAACAGTGTTCGGTTCCATGCAAGACTGATTGTGGTCCAAACCTGAAAGGCTTTATGCAACTGAAATCACCGGGGTTTGCTTTTGTACATTCAGCTTGGCAACGCGAAAGTGGCAGGCCTAAAGCAACTTTGCACTTTTCACTGCCTTTAAAGGGCTTTCAGAAAGGTGAGGGAGGAATGAGCTGGCGTTGCTTTCACGGTGGAGAGTTTCTGCAGCCCCAGCACAGCTGTCTGGAGCTCCTGGGTGTAGCTCTTCTGCTTGCTTGAGAGGCAGCAACAGCCCAATCTGTTGGGGCGGTCACCCCAATTTGCACCCCCCAGGGACAGCCTTAGCTCTTGGAGGGTACTTTTATGTCTCATGTTCCGGTGTGTCCTGAAATGTGGCAGTCCTAAAAGATTTGGGGAAAAAATGGCCAATTATTCCAGACTGCTGCCTTCAGCAGAAGAAAACTAAGGGGCTGTTTTCAGAGGCATTAGCACGTGCTACTTAAGTCACCTTGGTCACTACTGACCAACAAGTGAGATCCCTTTGAGAGAGAAATCTTAAGGAGATGAACTGTAGGAGAATTGAGAGCCTAGATCCAACCTGCACCGTGCCCTCCCCTGCAAGCAGCCCACCCCATCCAGAGCAGGGTGAGCTTCGCTCATAGATTTCAACGACCACTGAAAAGCACATTTTGGGATGAAACAATAAGCAACCCATTGAATTCTGTTCTTTCATAATTTGGGACTGATTTTTTTTATTTAGTGAAGCTTAAGCATTTCTTAACCTGTTTTCTGCAGAGAGGGATGAGGGCTGCTTCAGACCTGATCTTCTCAGGTGGTAAAAATGAAGCCCTATCAGGTAGAAAAGGTACCAAAAAAGGATAGTGCTGGAAAACAGGGACCAGTGAATCCCAAAGACCGGGTGGCATGCACTCAAGTATTTTGAAAAGACTGCCCGAGCTGCCAACAGAAATATGCAACTTTTTAATTAAAAAGTGATTACTGTGCCAGAGAACTGAAGGACTGCCTGGGTTTTACTAAGGTAAGGGGAGTGGTTCTGGGACGTTAAAACAAGAAATCCTGTTATTAAGAATGACAACTATAAAACATCCTCCTATAAAATAAGGGATAATTTAAGGCAAATTGCTCCTTTTTTTTTCTAAAAGATTTTTTTTAGGGTCTGTAGGAAATGGCTGATTAAAGCAAGTTTGCTGAGATTTATTTTGAATTTTACAAACCTTCTGATAAAATCCTAAAAAATGTGGAGTAGTAATTGGATGAGAAGTAACTGCTCTCATGCATTTACGAGCCAACAGAGACTAGAGAAGAGTAGGAAAAATGGTCAAATCTTTGCCGAATTGAACATTTAAGTGGGGTTACCCCCATGATGCTGTACCAAAATGAACACTTTGTACTTATGAATTACCTGGGAAATGGCCAGCCTGTGAGGTGCGAGGACTGAAATGGTTCGGGTTAGTCAAGACTGACAACTGAGTAAGATAGAATAATGGAAGATGAAACTTCATGTTAACAGACAGAGTAATGCCCCGTTATGGGTTACAGGCAAATTGTGACCATTCGAGGGAAAACAGAGATGAGTCCTCGTGTAGTGTTCAACAAAGTCATTGGCTCAGTGTGCAGAGGAGGTCACAAAAGTAAAAAACAACCCCCCCCAAGGATAGGAAATACACAAAAAAAGTTAGTGCTATTCTGTAAAAATACCCATGTGCCATAACCTGGAGTACTGTGTTCAATTCTGGCCATCCCTTGGAAAAAAAAAAAATCTGCAGGAACGGAAAATGCCCAGTGATGAGATACCAAAATGATTATATTCCCAGACATGTCCATGAAGTTGAAAACTGTGGACTGTTTGTTTCGAGGCGAGTAACAGAGACACAACAGCGCCTTGTGAAATAATAAGTGGAGTAGAGAAGGTGAAGTGTGGTCTTGCATGTCCTGTCTTGTAATACCAGAACAAGCAGGCATCCAACTGAGGGATACAGGCACCCCAGTGCACCGTTAATCTGCAGAACTCCTTGCTACAAGAGATCAATGACGTTTAAAGCTTAATAGGATTGGTAAAAGGATTATCCGTTCATGTTGACAATAGGAACGCATGCGGTTACACCGACAAGGCTGACTTTTTGAAAGCATAGCAACCTCCAGTTTCAAGCCATAAGCCACAACCACTTGCTGCCTGAGGTTAGACATCTAGGATTGGTGAAAGGATTATCCATCCGTTCGTGTTGACAATAGGAACGCGTGCGGTTACACCGACAAGGCTGACTTTTTGAAAGCATAGCAACCTCCAGTTTCAAGCCATAAGCCACAACCACTTGCTGCCTGAGGTTAGACATCTACTGGCTTCATTTATGCATGGCCTGCATGTTCAGTTTTTGGTTTTATGCTCTCTGAAGTGTTCGATACTGAATGCAGCCCAGAATGCAGTGCTGGACTAGATAGGCCACTTACCTGGTCCAGAATGGCACCTTAGAGTTGTTTGATACCAGCTACATTGCAAGACTTTTTTATGCCAAAGATGAAAAGAGAACAAGCGCACCCCTCTCACCCCCTTTTCTCTCCTGTGCCTTTCTTGGGATGGCATTATGCTCATTGAAGACCAATTTTAAACTAGAACTTGAACTTAATTACACTAAATAATAAAAATATGTTGCAGCTTCTTCAGGGAATGTTCCTGTAATACAAGATGTAGTTAGGAAAAAGTTCCCCAAACTCTTAGACTGGCTAGCTGGATTGCTGACAGCAAAGAGAGAAAAAGCTTGTGGCTGATGAGATCCATCCTGGTCTAATTGAAGCTGCAGAAGTAGAGCTAACAGGAAATTCTAGTTTTGTTAGCTTTTTTTTTTAAAAAAGCTGTGACATTTTTTTTTGTACTGCTTGCATTGCCTACGAAGCTCTGTTGCACAGTTGTTTGATTTCCCTGCCAAGTGTTTGCAGTGCCTGGTAAGATCACAGGTTTATTTCTGAGGAAATGCCTTGCTGCAAACTTGCTGACTTTTTATTGATCCACTTACTAAGCAAACTTAAGACTTAGCTGTAAATACTTCCTTTTATTGTAGGCTGTTTTCTTGTAAGATTGACAGCATCCTTTGAAAGGATAAATAGGTTTCTGGCAAAATCACTACCATAAGTCAATTATTAGCAGGGTTTATTGTGTTCTAAGGTATATTAGACCTAAATTATACAGTTTCCTCCCTTATGCAGTAGATCTGGCCTGTGTTCAGATATAACTTTGCCATACAAATGCACTTTTTCAAAGGCAGAGGAAGAAGGGACAGTAGATGTAAGCAGATACCATCTAAGGTACATAAGGCGTTCAGGAACGGAGATTTGAGTTCTGTGTAGTTAGAGGTTGTATGCATGGCACGAAGAAGCGGTGACCATATGATGCATTTGCCCTGTGCTTGAGTTGAAGGCTAGTTATGCTAGAGGAAGGTGGCCGCTGCACAGAGAGAAATAGAGGTGCATGCACAATTACATCAATTGGGATTATTTAAATTTTTTTTTTTGCATATGCTACATGCGAATTAATGTAGCAACCTGGCAGAAAAGGTTGATGTATTTAGCCATTTTGGAAAGAAACAATTGCATTATAAACAAGGTCTTGAATTAATTTGTGCCTACACCTTTCTGGTTTAGGCTCAGAGATGGAGAAATAGAGGTACATGCACAATGACATCAATTGGGATTATTTAAATTTTTGGTTTTTTGCATATGCTACATGCGAATTAATGTAGCAACCTGGCAGAAAAGGTTGATGTATTTAGCCATTTTGGAAAGAAACAATTGCATTATAAACAAGGTCTTGAATTAATTTGTGCCTACGCCTTTCTGGTTTAGGCTCAGAGATGGAGAGCGCCTTATCTCATCCTTTACGGGATCTAAAATGACTACAACTGTGAAATAAAAGCTGACGTGGCTATTTTAGTGTGTTCTCTTTTTTCAGAACAAAAACCTGAAATGCAGTCTAAATGGGAGATGGCAGCACGAGATATTTCACACAGCGTTTTTTAAGAGGTTTTGGTCTGAGAGCACTGATACAAACAGATCTGAGAGCAAAAGTACAAATGTGGGGCAGAAACAGATCAAAAATTGCCAATGAACAAAAAAATTAGGGCAAACTTGTCTCCTGTTTGACTCCTTGCCTAGCCGGCTCAGCATGAGCATCTAAACTGAGATTAGCAATTGGGATTAGTAGTTGATTTTTATTAGACCAACTAAATTTTTGCAAAAAAATGTTCTTTAATTGCAAGCATTCAGGCGCCTCGTCAGGCATCGGAGAGAAGACTGTAAAAGTTTTCCTGGGTCGAAATGAAAGTTTATATTTCATAGGAGAGTTGAAGGTGGTATCATCTCCTGTTTGGAAAACTGAATTATATATGAAGATTAGGCTCCGAGAAAAGTGGGAATAGTCGCTTTACCTCAAAATTGTTGTAGCAGGATGTAGTCATATTTAAACTGGGATTATGAATTTGACACTGCGGCCTGTTGTTGTAAAGGAAAACTACTTTTAATAAGAACCAGGAACAAGAGCTGGGTGGTGCTCAGTATTTTTTTACTGGAGTTGCAGGTGATCAACTCTGCTAAGACTTAGTCCTTGAAGATGCCACTCTGCAAGGTCATGAACTGTGTGATTTATTGCTGCAACATAAAATGGGTTTTGAAAATATAAAATGGGTTTTGAGTATAACAGGATCAATTTTTACGTTCTGGCATGAGAAGGTTTTTTTTTTTCTGGTTGTCTTGTTGCTAATCTGGCAACATCTATAATTTACTGCACTTGCAAAGAAAGGAAGATAATAGGATGGTATCTTGTGTGAAGAGAACTATATTTGTTTTAAGAGCCTTATATGAGAAGTGTAACCCAAACCTTTAATTTCCTAGGTTTCTAGAGTGTGGTGTCTCTCTTTTTTCAAATCTTTAGCATGTTGAAATGTAATGTGCTCTCCAACCACAGAAAATATAATTGGAACCTAATTCCACATGTATTTTTTAGAAAAAGGATATATAATGTAGCTGCAACTTAGAGAAGTTATAGAATAACATTTAATGTTGTCGACCCATTTGCACACTGTCTTCTGCTTTGTGTAGCTTGGTGGTGATGTCTGCTAATCTTCATGCAAATTTACTGCAGGTTGGTGCAGGTTTTTAATTGTGGAAGAAGTCTCTTTTTTTCTAGATGGTGCATTAGAAGAAATATGTCATTTGTAGATCATTCTCACTGCAAATTTAATTTTAATAGTCACGATGAATACTCAGTACTGAGTTAACACTTGTAGAGGCTCCTTTGGTTTATATTAAGTATACAAAAATCAACACATCTCAATATGTGAGTAGGGGTTTCATCCTAGGAGGATTTTGCAGAGAACTGCATGCATCTTTCGCGTGATTCTTTGCAAAGAATTAAGTATTTACCTAAAATTGAGGATACCATGTCATAAGCTCCTTACGGCTGTAGATACTATGCAGTTATCATTTTGGCAGATTGGAAACCCCACAAGTTAAAACCTGTCGTCTTGCTAAATGAGTCGAGTCTAGTTATTCTTGTACTGCACTCGGAGCAAAGGAGCCAAATCATATTTACATTCACATGTAAGTCAGACATCTGAGTTTGGAGATGAGATTTGACCTTGTATCTTGTCAGTTTAGTCAGATCAGATTAATTCCTAATTTGATTGAGATTACAACCTTCTCAGCTAAGAAAAATAAAAAGGGTAAAGTGTCATGATAACTATGAGCATAAAGTTTGAGGATGTTGCTAACTCAGTTCTCAGATCGCTCTTGAAATGCTACAAATCCAGATGCCAAAAACAGTTTGCCTTGTACGTGAGAAGCAGGAAGTAAAACTGAACAAAACTTGGCTACGTTTGCTGACAGAATTGAATAAAGAAGATGCTGGATAAACAGTGAGATCCAAACTTCAAACTTTACACAGCATTGAAAAACTTCTTTAAAGGAGACTTGAAAGGCTTTCTTGAATCTGTGGAACCCAAGAGAAAACAAGACACACAATGAACCAAAAAATTGGCTATAATATGCAGTTCTCTTCACGATGAATTCCTGCCGCCCTGTTAATCTTAAAATGTTTTATTATATCCTATAAAAAATGACTGTTCTGCTATAGGAAAGTACATGTGGAGTGATTCTGTCTTCTGGTAGCAGGAAGTATAGCACGCTTGTCCATAGGACAGAATAAAAGAAGTAAAGGTCAAAATAGCTATTTCAGTGGCTAGAAGGTTAGGGTCCACATTTGGGGCGTCACTTATGCATGTGATGGATGGTATTTGCTGTCAGGTGCTTTCCTGAAATGGGAACTAGGCATGCAGATGCCAAACTGAAACTCCCTAAAGACCATGGGTCTCATGTGTCTGGAGTAGCTTATGCTTGCATTACCAGTCTCTGTGCATGCATCTGCATGTGTAATTAAGGCAAAGCAATAAACTCTGGAGCACTTTGAACCGGAGTAAACTGCTCTCGGGCACAGCATCTACACGTGCGCCCAGGACAGCAGCAATGTGAGCAGGGCTGGAGCAGTTCTGGTCTATCAGGGGTCCGAAGAGGGGTCAGCCCTGGTCCGGGTGGCGGCAGCGGGCAGCAGAAGGGCTGGTTGGGGCATGAGAGTCAGGCCGGAGTCTGGCCCCCAGCTGGCTGGGCTGCCTGGGTGCTATTAAACCTGCAGTCACCATTTACACGTGCATTTGATTGCACATAATTATTCCAAGGATAGAAATGGCAGCCTTGGTTTACTGCGTCCTAATACCAGTGCATGTGTAGACAGTGATACTTGAGTGCAGAGCTGATTAGTCTACTAATTAACTATAAAACGCACGTGTAGATGCACCCTGTCTGTCTACAAATGGGTCTGCTATTTAGATTCATGCTTGGGGTTCTGATTAACTCTGTTAACTAGTTTTATGTTTAAAAAACGTTTTGCAGGTTATTTAAAAAAAGTTTTCTGTCTTGATCTTGCAATAATAGCATCAGGAGAAGGCAGAGGAAGGGCATACGGACACCTGTTGCCCTCCAGCATGAGAAATAAGTGTTGCTAAAGCAGCCTTGTATCTTCCTACTGGCGTTCACATCTGCAGCACAGTAGGAAGATGTGCTGCAGTTTGTACAGACATAGCCCTTAAAGAAGTCTTAAACAAGCCAGCTTGTGCTGAAAGCAGTGGCAGTGTGGAGCTCAACATGGCTTTCACCACCCACCCGAGAAACCGCCTAAAAGCC
>NW_005843505.1:69982-70393 GCF_000455745.1 Alligator sinensis
GGGCGGGGGTGGTGGCTGCAGCCAGGCAGCAAGCCCAGGTTAGGGCCAGAGCCGCAACAGGTCCCCTACTGCAGCACCGTCTCCCCAGGGCTCCCGCTGGGCTGCCCAGTGGCACATATGCCACTGTAAATTTGACCATATTTCCGCTGATTTTTGGATGTAAGAACAATATTGGGGTGGAGGTATCTGTCTTTCTGAGCCTTCACAATTAGAAAGATTTTTAACAAATGATTACCTCTTTTGATTTAAGATTCTCTGCGTGATGTGGGCATCAAATTGTAATACTTTTTCCTATTGCATATACATTTTGCTAGGGATCCTTAAACAGAATGCTGTATTCTTTTCCCTCAATCCTTATGTAATCCAGCACTTGTGTGTATGCGGCTTATTTTAACTACGCCTATTCTGCAG
>NW_005843505.1:70422-111094 GCF_000455745.1 Alligator sinensis
AATGCAACATGTGTTATCAGTTGTTGAGGCGGCGCCCTTCCCTCCGGGCTGCAATGTCCGTCTTCCCTGCAGAGAAATCAGTCCGGTGTAGCAGCTCCTGGCACCCGTCATTTTTAACATGATGGCTCAGAGACGTTTTACCTGCTGCCATTTAAGTTCTTGCAACTGAAAATGTTTAATTACAGTGAAAACTTGCTAATTAGTCGCGGGGCTTAATCTTCACTGTGAGTTTATTAGGGGGGGGCATTGCATCACAGCCAGAGTACCACTGATCTATACACAAAACCACTTGGCTAATTCATCTGTTCAAGCATAATTAGTCATTTCCCCACGTACATGCACACTAAATCACAATGGAATTTTCTCTTGATAATTAGTCATCTTAAAAAGTACTGACCTATGCCCTCCATAGCACCTGTCAGGCCAGCTGACACTTGCAAAATCATGGAATATTTTTCAGCTTTTCTTGGCTCAACAAAGCATGATCAACTGTTCCATTTTGCAGCCAAGTGCATGTAAAAATACAAAGCACAAATCCTGGCTTGATTATTTTGCTTCCTGATTCTTATAGTGAACACAGTTTTGATTTTTTTTAGTAAGAAGTTGTGCATTGAGCATTTTTTCTGTGTACCAGTGTAGCTCTCTTATAGCAAGCTGGAGTGCATCCAGTTTGCATATTGCAGGGCGGTTTTTTATAACATTTTTTTCTTCACTGTAAATGTTAAAAATCCTATTTTGCAGCATCTCAGTATTACACACAAAATATTTGAACACAGCTAACTAGTGATATAATCAGTCGCTATGGGGTGATATTTGGTCATTATTACCGATCTTTATGGAGTGATGAATTAACCAGATTTTATTGTAGTAATAATCTTCTGTCCCTTGCACTTTAACAGCAAAGACAGAGTGTATTAACTTGATTTCATACGCAATACACAGTGCTCCAATTTAGGAAAGTTTGTATCAGGTTATTAACTTTTTGAAACATCATAAACTGCAGCCCTATGGCAGATGCCTTTGTTGAGGATGATAGTGTCCGATAAACCAGATCAAACTGCAGTCCTCGTCATTTTTGTTCATTCCATAAAAACCCCAGTTATTGAAAATATTACATGTGAAGGGTGCCCTGCCAATGTTGGGGAAAGTCTGGGTTTGTTGCCAGTTTTGCCATGGATTTCCTGTATGGCATTGAACAAGCTGCCTTGTCGCTTTGCCTTCATTCCCTATCTGTAAAATGGGTCTAATATTGTCTTTCTCTTGTTCTTTGTCTGAACAGGTTACTGAGGTAGGAAGGAGAAACACAGAGGAAAGCACCAAGTGCAGTTGCACCACATGCTTAGCTGGAGCCTTTGCTTGCATCATGGCAGCATCTAAATAACCACAGGAACAAACTTATTGTGTAGCGTTTGAAATTCTCAGCCCAGTCTTCCCTTTCTTCTCTTTCTCCTCACTCTGCATCTTTATGAGCTTCCTGGTGCATATCAGCATATCCTCCAGCAAAAACAGCCCTAGCAGGTATTTTTGATCCACAAGACAGCCACATTAGTAAAATGAAGGAAGTAGTGGGACATGGGTCACTCGCCTGTCAAAGTGGGCAGGGGAAGAGATGTTACCATATCGATGCTTATTATCAATTTAATTGTGGGGTTTTTTGCTTGCTCATGTAAACTTATTCCCACTATTTAAATATAACTTCTGCTCACTTAAAAAGAGAATATTCCTGATGAAAAGTCTACCTAAGAACACTAGATCTGTGCTGTACAACAATTAAAAAATGCATCTGGTCTTTCTCCACTTCTGGCAATCTCCTTTCCCTCCCCCTTGCTGCCTTTTGCATTGGGGAGCTTATTCTCCATCTCTTCCTTTCATCACCTCTCAGTTCGAACAGCTTAATTATAGCTTGTGCGGGGAAGTGCTGGTTACAGACAGGGTTTTCCCAGAGCCCATGGTGACGGCCCTTACCAGGAAGGTGTTGTGGGAGTAGCTGAGCATCAAAGGGAGTTTCATAAATGCAGAGTTGCAGGAAGAGTTCTCTGGCTTGGAGCACAAGCTGTCAATAGCAGCAAATAGGTTATATGGTGACCCCAAGATAGTGTTTCAACAGCCTCAACATCCTCTGGCCTCTGGAACAGGCCTCTGCAAGGTTTTCCTCTCCTCACCGCTACCACTAACATGATTTCCTTTGCACTTAATCTCCTAGCAGCAGCAAAGGCAGAAGCAGCGGTGCTAGCACTTGGCACTCTGCGGGCTGTGCAGTACATGCCAAAGTGATAGAGCCCCGAGAAACTCATTGAGAGGCACAAGTAGGTATGAAACAGAACAGTCATTGCTGTGTGCTGAATCATACCTGCAGCACCTCGTGGTATGGAGGTGTCTCCGGGAAGTTTGGACAGCCTTTCACACCCGGTCTCATGACAAAAGCAATAAATGCAGCGAAGTCTCATGCTTATTATGTACTAAGGGTGTAGGTTGTAGCAGTGTTGGTCTAAGGACATAGGCAGACACGGTTCTTTGGGTAAATCTGCTATCTTTTTATTAGACCAACTCAAATAGTTGGAAAAATTCTTCTTTTGGAAAAATGTTGCTCTTTTGGGAGAGCACCAATTGCAGATGCTTCCTCAGCCTGATGAAGGGTATTTATACCCGACAGCTTGCAAAGAAGAATTTTTTCCAACTATTTTTGTTGGTCTATATTATGTGCTAAGCACTTTACAGGTCAAGTCTGTAACAAGGTGCAGCTGATAAAGGTTGCTCATATAATCAGACGCATTTTCTCATGTCTGGTACAATTATTTGCGAAGCTTTGTTAAAAATGATGACATGAGACTATTTGACACCCTTTGTCATCTCACTTTTCCTCCTTTGTTCACCTTCAGTCTTCATTGTAGCTTCCCTTTTTACTTGTCTAGGTCAGATGTCAACCGCCCACTCCGGAGGAAGTTACCTAATGATACCATCAAAGTTTGGAAAGCTGGGGAGCAGGCTCCTCTACTGAGTTCGGCTGGTCTCCAGACCAGTGGGGGTTTGTCAGATAAGGAGCAATTCCCAATATATGGGAATTACTGGCATGCGGGGTGAGCGGGTTACACAGTCATCCTGGCGGCAAGCCTGGCAGCAAAGGTGCAGCTCTAATATTATAGCCTATTCTGTTCCTTCCCCCACTTGCTTCCCATTCATTTACAGGAGGGAAAAGAGTGGATCAGTTTAAAAAAAAAAAATGTTATAGTCCCCTAAATGTATAGCTAATCGCACCTGGGCTCAGAACATTTCTCCCCACTTTCTTTTTTGATTTGTTTCACTCACTAGAATGGATTTCTTTTTTCTTTCTATAGCATGCACAGGCTACGTAGATATGAATGCAAGTAACCTTTCAGGTTATTGCTGCCTTCCACACTGAACAGCCTTGCTCGGAGTGGCGGTGGTTGGAAAGCAATCTGCCGATCGACGTGCAGTGACTAAGCCTCGATTGCACGTGATATAAACACTAACTAGAGGTTGCTGTATAACTGTGCCCATAATGAAGTGCTCGCCGGGAAGCAAAAGAGGTTTCACCTTCAAGGGAGCAATGAAGTCAGCAGCCATAATTACAGCTCTTAGGAGTCAGGTTTCATAATAGAGATATTCACATCTTATCTCTTGGTTGCTGATGGTTAGCAAAATATCCAGGCAAACATTCATTTTGTTTAAACAGACCAAAGTTAGCTAACTTCTCATAATAGGAAGAGACCAAACGCAATCCCAGCCCCAAGCTCTTTCTCAGGCTGATGGTACTGAAGAAGTTGCAGGCTTGATGCAGTGCTTCCGGTGTGTCTAGTGTTACTTTGGCTTACACGAGGATCTGCTGTGAATGGTGCCAAAAGGCTGAAGTGTTCTGAGCTACAGCATGTAGGTCCTTGCAGATTCCGACCAGGATGCGGTGTACTACCAGCATCCTGTGTCTTGTGTGGCAAGACCCAGATGTCTGCAGCATTGTCTCCATTTCCTTCTATGCTTTGGTCTTTATGCTTTGCGAACTCTGGGTTTGTAACCTGTGCCCAAATTCGGATTTTGATTCATAGACATTTAGGACTGGAAGGGACCTCGTCAGATCATCGGGTCCAGTCCCCTGTCCCAAGGGCAGGAAGTTAGTGGGGGTCAGATCAGCCCAGCAAGATAACCATCCAGGCGTTTCTTAAAGGTATCCAGAGTAGGTGCTTGCACCACTTCTGGGGAAGAAGTGGTGAACATATTTTAGATTTTTTTTTTTTTTAAGCTCTGACAAATAATTACACCATAGAAATTGTTTACATTTAGGCAGGGGCAGATGGTCTGGAAGTGATGATGGGGGACAGCTTTATCTAGCAAATGCTTCAGATTTTGCTATTGGGTATCTGGTGAGAGAGAGGGGATGCACCAAGAATTCATACATGCATAGCATGAGGATCTTCAACATGCCTACAAACTGTAATCTAAACATACAGTATCCTCCCCTTTCATGCATATTGGATATTGTTTCTGCACACGTCCATGTCTTTCTGTATATTTCTCTCCCTCCCCTTTTTCCCTCAGGTGCAAAAGTGCCCCTTTTTTTGAGAAGGGTTACAATTCCACATTACTTCCTCTGGCAAGTCTCAAAACCAATTTGCTGCCCTACATTTAATTGTCACCTGTCCACTACTCAGTAAATAGCGCAGTACCTTGATTCTGTTATAAACTGTCAGCGGAGAGATGGCTACTGCTGACGTGTTGTCGGTCGCTGAGTGAATGGGCACAGCTTATCCTTCCTGAAGATGTTTCGGGCTGTTTGAAGTCGTGGGAAAACACTGCGGTGATGCTACTCACATGCTACACTCGCAAATCCAACAGCTGGCGGTGAGGGTGATCTGGACAAGAGGCAGCTGTGTTAACCCCTATGTGTTGACCATGGCCATACTACTGAAAGGCATCCTCAACAGGGTCCTGATGTGGAAATTGGTTAGCAGGGTGACCAGCACCCATGGCGTTAATGCCCCACCACTGCCAAAAGGTGTCCCCAGTGGGGATCTCCACCCAGTAATTTTGCAGCAGAGTGAGCAGAGGTGGCATCAAGCCCCTGGGTGCTGACCCTACTGAGATGGTGGCTCTCACGGGCATGGGACTTAATGCTCTTGCCATTTACCCCACCACTGAGTTACTGGTCCTGCGTGCCATGATTTAACCTCTGAGCTGCCAGGTGGACATCCCTGGTGATACTCATGGTTTAGCAGTCCTGAAACTGCCTTGCTCCCTTAGGTTTCAGGGCTGCTGTTAGGGCTCCCCTTGAAAATGATGGGAGATAGCAGCTGGGAAACTGATGGTCTCCTGTCATTTTTAAGGCTTCTAATAGCTACCCTTGGACAGCTGCTTCCCCTTCACTGTTTCTGGACCAATGTAATGGGATACAATTAGTGGTAAAGTAGGCAGTTGTATTTTGTAGGTAGTTAAGCAGTGTATAATAAAGTGACAAAGTAGACAGTGGGGTGGAAAGAAGCCATGCATTTAAGAGGCTTCTGCTTTTACCTGTGGATAATCAGTGTTTCAGTGTAAGCCAGTTGTGCTCAACCTTTTGGCTGTACCAGGCAAATGAGTGGGGTGGGGCCCACCTGTGGGTCAGACCCTCCTGTCCCCTGTATGCCAGGATTGGGTCCCAGGGGCCTGGCACCACCCCCTCCCACCCAGATTGGGTTTAAGGGCCTGGCAGCACCCCCTCCTGCCCCCTGCACCCTGAGATTGGGTCCTGGGGGCCCAGCATCGGCCCCTCCCTCCTTCCTAGCCGGCGTACCAGGGTTGGGCCCTTGGGCCCAGTGTTGCCCTTGCTTGTCCCTGTGTGCTGGGTAAGATGCCAGATCCAGCAAGTAGAGCCTGGGGTCCTCCATGGGTCTGGAGATTTGGTAGGGGGAACTGGTGCCACCACTCCACCAAGACCAAATTTGCAGACACACAGGGCATCCCATGGGCTGGATGACATGGCGCTGTGGACAGGAAGCTGAGCCCCCTTTGATGTAAGCAATAGGTAAGAAATTGGGGCTGGTGTCATCTTATGCAAAGTCTTATCATGCACTTAATCCAAGGTCCCTGTACATTTAGATTACAATTTTAGGCATTTTGAAGATTCCCCAGCTAAAGGTGTATGGATTGTATAATGTGGACAAGGAAGAAACCTTTCATCGGTGTGGCAAAAGATAAGGTCATATACTGTGCCCTCCCGCGTGCAGAATGCAGTTATCCACTGTATACGTAGGGGAAGATCGTTAGTCTGTAAGTGTCTCAGCTTGCTTTTGAAGATGGCTAAGAGGAAAAAGTCTAGCTTATACATTTCATCTGACATTGGATCAGGCTCTTAGGGTAGAGAGAGGCTGATCCTTTTGTCTGAAGAGCAAATCCAAGAATAAACTGCATGTAGGCTTGCATAGCATCCAATATCATGCATTATAGAGTGCTGGGTTTAAAGGAACAGTCCTGTAACAATGAATGCATAAACATTAAAATAGGGTCTGTACAAAGACCCTGTGTGCTAGGCATGGTATAAAAAACACCTGTAAAGACATGGCTCATGCTGCCAAAAGTTTACAATTTAAAATGATTTGTGAACGAAGTGAAATACAACTTAATATATACAGTTTCTGTAGCAATGTGTACCTGGTTCAAAAAAAGAAAGAATTTCTATTCATTGTAAAGAGCCAGCTGTTCTCATCTGCACCTTAATCCCATCATAATAAATCAAGTGGTTTTCTGATGGGTTTTCTTGGCATGGTAGATTTTTACAAAGAAAAGAATGGGTTAAAGAATGAGTAAAAGGCCTTTAAATATTTGTTTTAAGGAAGGACTATGTATAATGATCAATCCATGAAGGCAGGAAGGTATTGCATGTAGTTGAAAAGAGATCTAGGGTAAAGAGGTATTCATTAACTTTACTTTAAACTGCTGCGAGTACTTGAGGCAGTATGGTGTAATGGTTGGAAAGATTAGAAGCTAGGAGTTCCTCGTTTGTGCATCCTCGTGCCATATACTTGCTGCAACCTTTGGCAAGTCATATTCTTCATGGGCACTGGCAAGCTATAAGCATGTTGCCCAAAGTGAGTATAGGAGATAGTGGTATAAGTCTGCTTGTCCCAAGTTATTAACCCCAAACTTATTGTCAGATTTATTGTTTAGAAAGGACTTTGAAATCCCTGAGCAAAAAAGTATCGAAGAAGTGTGTGTTGCAGGAAAACAAAGCTGACTTTTATCACTAGTAAAGTAGCCGGTTTCACTGATCTCATGCTTTTAAAGACTAATTTTGGCTGCTCCGCTGTCTCCAGGCCAAACAGCAAAGAATTGCAGCATGTGACGAAGTTCTCCTACTGTCTTCCCCTGGACCCAAGTTCAGCACCTCATGTAGTAAAAACGAATGAAAGACGCTGACAGCGTTAACTTAATTAATTAGGACATTTGATACTTCTGGCTACTAGATGGAAATGAACTTAATAAAAGTTAGGGTTACCATATGCCTGGGTTTTTCCTCGTTTTGGGTCTGTTTTCCCATCTCCATCCAGGCCGTTTTAAAAAAAAAATATGATCAAATGCCCAGGATTTTGGTCAGCTCAGGGTTGAAGTTTTTCCCAGCTTGCTTAGCTGGGAGCTGCTTGGGGCTGGGGGAAGTAGGGGAGAGCGATTGGAGGCAGGGCACGCATGCAGGTGGCCAGCATGCAGCCAGGCAGGGTGGTGGGAGCAGCCCCAGCAGCTGCATGCGGGTACGTCCTTGCGGGGCAGGGGTTGGAGGGCCGGGGCTTGGGGACGGTTAGGGTTGCAGGGGGCTGTGGCTTCGGAGTGAGGGGCAGTGAAATAGGCAGAGCCGCCCACAACCATATACCCCCGCCTCCGTACAACCAGTGTCCTCTTTTTTGGACCTGGAAATACAGTAAGCCTAAAGTGCGTTTGTGTAAGCGCAGTGTTTTGTTTCCTCTGTGTAATCCAGTTTTTCTCTTTCATAAATCTGCTAAAAGCGCCAAAGGGAACAAAAATCCTTTATTAATAGAATTCTCTAAAGGATTTTTTTTTTTTTTAAAGTACTTTGAAATTACTACTTAAGTCGTGCTATTGGGAACGTGCTCTTTATAAACGCAGCCATTTTTTTTTTAAGTGCCTTTAAAACATACCCCCGATATAACATTTAAAACGGGCAGGAGAGAGTGGTAATATAAGGAAGCAGGATCTTTGTCTTTTTAAAGAAAGCATTTCACTCGATAGTTTGAGTCCTGAGCAGCTGCTCTCTATTCTTATGTAAGTCTCCAGCCTTTGATGGTTTGTGTACAACGCTACGGCCTGTTAAATATTGTGGGAAAATTATAGCAACACCGTTTCGGATGTTTTTTTCGGGGAGGGATCTGTCCCTCTCCTACTGTTGTTTGAGACGTTTATGAGTGGCAGATGTGAAGGGAGCCCAGGAGGGTCTTAAAAATTAACCCGAAGGTGACCCGGGGATGTTGCCATGGTGTTGCCTTCGCCCAAGAAAAGGGTGGTCACTAGGCCATATTCAAAGCACAAAGCAAACCTGGGATGGGCGATTACCTTTTAGGTTGATGTTGCTAACCCACAAAAAGAAGCAGAAGGCCTGTAGCGGGTGACATGCAGAAGCATGCCGTCTGCCGTAAAGGATGTTTTGTGCGCGGGCGCTATCCCGAGACTTGCTTAAAAGGAACCATTTCCCTCCCCTTTCTCTTTCAGCTGGGTGGAGAAGTGCACACACATCGTAAAGCAGGCTGCTTGTTTGATCAGGGGGTGAGGAGGAGGAAGGCTCCTTTCTCTGCCTTGCATCTGTGCATAAACTCCTCTTGAAGGCATGTGAATCGGGAGATAAGGAGCCAGATGTTCGGCAACAGATGGCACTAATATCCGAGCTCCAGTATTTCCTGCTGTAATGAGTTCATACCTGCAGGATCTGCTGCACCCAGTTTGGGGGCGTTGGTTGCAGCCGCGCCAGTCTAAGGACATAGGCAGACAAGGTTCTTTGGGTAAATGTGATACCTTTTATTGTTGCTCTAATAAAAGATATTGCATCTACCCAAAGAACCTTGATTACCTGGCTTGTGATTTTAAGACAGCGGCGGATATGAATCAGCGGGCTGAGCGTCAGCGACTGAAAATGAGTGCTCTGATTAATGTCAGGTATCCAGGTTGTAGCTGTCTTGGTCTAGAGGGAAAAGGTCGTCTCCTCTGAAATACAAACTTTCATTTCTACCCAGGAGAACTTTTACAATCTTTTCTACTATGCCTGAAGAAGGGGGCTTGTGCCCAAAAGTTTGCAAGTAAAGAGGGGTTTTTTTGCAAAAATCTAATTGATCTAATAAAAGATATATCACCTCTACCATGTGTTCTGATTTATGCATTTTCTAGTAGCATTAAGAGCAAATGCTTCCAGTCCCTCCAAGAGCTGACACCAGGAACAAGGGCCATACCCCCCACACCCAAGCTTTGCAAAGGAGCCCGTTCCAGACTGTAAACTGTTTGCAGCAGGGTTTAATATCCACGTTTTCATTGCACATTAATGAACTACTCCTTTTCAGACTGTTTTCTAATATCATTTGGGGGGGGGTTAAAGGTGGTGTAAACAATCACTTTCATTAAACATTCAGACTTATGCAGATATTTAGAATAGAGAAGCTTCTTAACAGGAGAGTCCCTGAAATACAATTTCACTTTGCTACAACTTTGAAAGTAAAAGACCTTGTTAAATCATCTAACAAAGACCTATCCTAGAGCATTTTGTCTGGTCAGCTTTAAATGGGATAAATTGTCTCTCTATCATTTGGAGATTTATTTCAACACAGGCAGAAGATCTTGTGCAAGCCTTTAGTTGGCCACACATGATTCAGCATCGCCCTTCTTGCGCATATTTGGAACACTGTTCTGAGCTGGCACGTGTAAGGGAAGGGCTTTTTCCTAGAAGGTTTGCATTATATTGCAAGAAACCAAAATGAAAATGTAGTCGCATAGGGTTTGTCTATCCTACCAGTATAAATATGAAAAGGCCATTGGCCAAGTTTGTGGACGACGCCAAGATATGGGGTTGTGCGAACATGCCCACAGACAGGCTGCAGATACAAGCGGACCTAGATGGGCTGGCATGTTGGGCAGAAGGGAACCAGATGAGGTTCAACGTAGAGAAATGCAAAGGGCTGCATCTGGGAAGGAAGACCCCCTCCAGCACACCTATGGGCTGGGCATCGCTAACCTGACCATCACTACAAATGAAAGGGGTCTGGGGGTAACAATAGATCCCAGCATGAATGTGTGACGCAGTAGCCACTAGGACCAATAAAACTCTGGCATGCATCAATCGCTGCATCTCCAGTAAATCCAAAGAAGTGATTCTCCCGCTTTACTCAACACTGGCGCGGCTGCAGCTGGAGTAGTGTGCCCAGTTCTGGGCACCGCACTTCAACAAGGACATGCTAAAGCTCGAGAGGGTCCAGAGAAAGGCCACCCGCATGATCAGGGACTTGCATGGCAAGCCATACGAGGAGAGGCGGAGGGATCTCAGGACTCTTTAGCCTAAAGACTAGAAGGCTGAGAGGGGACCTGATTGTGGCTTACCGCTATATCAGAGGCGTACATCAAGGGCTCGGTGAACAACTGTTCACCAGGGTGCCTTGGGGGGAAACTAGAAACAATGGCCACAAACTCCTGGAAGATAGTTTCAGGCTGAACATTAGGAAAAACTCCTTTACAACTAGGGTGTCCAGACTATAGGACAAGTTCCCCCCAGAGGTGGTGCAATCATCTACCCTAGAGGTCTTCAAGAGCAGACTGGATTGTCACCTGGCTGGACTCGTCTGACCCCAGATATCTTTCCTGCTCATGCTGAGGGTTGGACCCGATGATCCTTCGGGGTCCTTTCCAGCCCTATGAGTCTGTGATGTTGGGTTAACTCAATAGCAACGCAGCAATAGTTATGTTATAGAAATTAGCATTAAAATGTCTGTTGTGGATGGGAACTACCTGTTATAAGAGTCCTTGTGGCTTAGATAAGTGGTGTTAGAATAAACTTTTCTGCAGAGCAAGTCATGATGCATTTATTTTTTCTTGTTTAAATATTGCCTAGAGGTCAAACAATCCTGAATCATACTCCAAAGCCTCATGAGATTAGCTCCTCAATTATAGATTGGAGCTGTGCCCTTTATAAATGTGAGAGAGGTAACATTTGTTCCTTTGCTCTTTCAGGGTCTCTCCTCCCCATGTCTGCTTGCCCCTGACCCATAACTAGTTTGGTCTCTAGTCCCAAATCAGTTGTACTCACCAGTACCAGTATAACCCTCCCTCCACCCCACTCCTGGGCCAAACCTCCCTTCCTTGTGGCCTTTGAGGTGAGGAAATGAAGGAAGTGTTGCTTGCTCCCTGGGCAACCTCAATTGGCTGCCTGCCTCAGTGCCCCACCTCCTGGGATATGAGCAGCCAATCGGAGAAGGCAGGGTTAAAATTAACTCGAGGGTCAAAGTTTCTCAGGTCATTGTGAGCCTTGCTTCAACCTCATCCAAAATTGTCACCCGTGAAAATTTGTGAGGGTGGCAATATTGGTGCGCAGTAAACTACACGAGCACCAGTAAAAAAAGGAATATAATCCAACGGTCATTACTGCGATCCACATATCAGAGCTGCATTCACAGGTGTGCCGCTTACCGTCTGACCTTGAACCCTGCTCTCCCTCTTGCAGTGATCAGGTTGTGCAAAATACCACCCAGCTCTTACGGTCGGTGCAAAAGGTGCAAAAAACCACCTAGCTCTTACGGTGCTTTCTGTATGGCAGTCTCTTCAGAATTTTTTATAAAAGGCGATGGGTATTGTCCCCATTGTGGGGGGAAGAGGATGTCCTGATTTTCCCAAAGTCAATAGCACAGCGATTGAACTTGGGTTCGATTTCAATGCCCCTACCCTACAGCCGTACAGCCGCGTTTGTACGCTCAGGGTGCTTCTGTCTTTGCTATGGAAGAGTGGAGGGATGTCTTGTCCTAATTCATTCCTAGTATACAGTTGTTAATTTTTTTCCTCCTTTCCCCCCACCTCCATTTGGAAGAAGAAGGACCAGGAATGGTGGAGAGAAAGAGCAGGAGTGATCAGGGAACAGCTTAGTTAGCATATCAACCTAAACTGCTTTCTCTTTGAAGCCTTTCCACTAAATGCCATTTGTGTTTATCATTTAGGATGATACTTCGTACTAATCCATCTTCTAGGTTATACGTTCCCCCTTGTTTTAATCAGTATTTCATAGAGTTTTTTCATAGATATTAGGGTCAGAAGGGACCTCAATAGATCATCAAGTCCAACCCTCGCAATGCAAAGCATATCTCTTTCCCCCCCCCCCGCGCCCCCAAAAAAGTTTTAATTTTAGTTTTTGACGTTAAAGCTAGAGGTCTAATAATGGCTGGACAGTGTTTTGGTTAGTCCACGTGTACAGCATATTTTGCAGTGTGTGGCAGCGGAGGATTTTACGTGATGGAGACTTGATATTTTACGTTAAGATTTCACCACAAATTTTGGGGTAGAATTGTGCACATTCAGGAATGTCTGCCTAGCAGGTCTGTTCCTGTCTGTACATCAGGTTACCGAGTACATGACGTGCCTGTTCTAAACTGTTGAAGGATCATACTAAAAATAATTATTTTTAACTCGGTGACCTCAGAAAAAGGTGTTCGACACTTTTTTTCCCTTTCCGTCGTAAAACTTGGTTTGAAATAATAGACACCTTCCAGGCCCATGCAGTCTGAAGGACCTTGGAGACTAGAGCTCCCAGTCCTTCTGGACAAGAAAATGGTTTTAAAATAACAGATGGACTTCCTGCTACCAAGGAAGCTGATGTTAAATGAATGAGTGGTTTTATGAATCACAGGCACATGTAGAGTACTTGAGAGGTGTTGTACTTAGCGCTGGAGTTGTGACTTCAGGTTGGTTTGTGGCTGCCTGCTATTGGCTTCCACAAACGCTTAAGTTTTATCCTCTTGCTTTGAAAAAAGGGAGAAAGTATCTAGGTCTTCTGGTTGCAAAGATAATCTTCCAAATGTAACGACATGGGGGAAAGTGCCTTCCAGAGAGTTTTCAGGAAGAATGTCGATATGCTTTGTCTTAAAACCATTGTGCTATCTATGGCCAAAGTCAATGTTGATAGTTCTTGGGTTTTGTTAAATATCAAATGGCTTGAGGCATTTTGATCCTTTGCTGAAACAACACAACGAATTCCGGGATCTGGAGTCAGCGGAGAGAAGCGAACAGGTGGCAGTTCAGCAAGATCGTTAGCGTTCATGCACACCGCGGCTCTAAGTCTTGGACTTCTGTTCTGACCTCCCAGAAGGTTTTATTCTGCCAATGTCTGTGGCTCTCTTGGGAAAACCCAGCCACACAATCCAAAAAAAAATGCAAAATATCCGTCAATCCAAGTTCAAAGTGGCTTAGCTCTCCACAGCCGAGATCTAGGGGGAATGTGTTCCTTCCCGTAAACGCTTGCATGGCTCCAAACCTTCCCCGTCTAACCAAGGCCAGGTGCCAGAACCACTATGATTTGATGGCTGGTACAAACCTTTAGGGGTGAGATGGGTTTTCTTCTCTTCTCGGGGCGCTCAGCTCATTTTTCCACATACTTAAACTGAATCGGGTGAGTCGATGGATATTTGCTTTCGTATGAAACTTGTTGTTGTCCCTATGTTGTGTAACCATTCACATTTTGTGAAGAGCTTGGGTTATTGCGCTACTTATGAATACATGCAGAACCAATCCTGTAAGTACTGTGTGTATGTACGAGAGAGAGAGAGTCTTGAAAGAATTGGAAGAAGTCTTGGAAGAATTTGTTCTATCATTTTTTATTTTAATTAGCACAAGGAATGTGGATCCCATGCAGAATAATATAAGACCACAAATCCTTAGTCTTGCAATTGGCCTGACGTAATTTATCACCGTGGAAGCCTTATTACCCAATTGTAGTTTGCTTTGTAGAGACAGAGCTAAACTGGCATCAGTTGGCATGCAGGTTATTGCAAAACATGCTTCTTGGGCCCTGCTTATCTATGGTAGAGGTTATGGTATGGGCGAGAGAATGTAAAGGACGTGGAGTTGGTGAGGATGATGAGGATACTTCTGTCATTTTATGATAAAGTGTTGTATTGTCTGTGATCCCATGAAGAAATTCTGTTCCAGGATAATTGCAGCCATGGCCTGGGATTTACCATTTGGGTCCAGTTATACTTACTTAATGAGTATTAGTGTTTGAGTTTTTTAAAGCAGTAGGCTTTCAACATGTGCTTTACATTTCCAGCAACACACATGATGGTGTAGCCAACTAGGCCTGCATAGCCTGGATAGCTAACCTGTGTTAGGAAAGATGGGAAGTATCCTTTCTTTAAAAACCATTTTGGTATAATGCTTTTTTGCAAAAGCTTGTTGTTTGTGCGACTCATCGTGCACCAAATATATCCTCACTTTTGCTCTTTGCTCTTGAAAAAAGAGGTTTTGCAATAGCACTTGTTTCTGAATAGTAAACAGTTTTCTGAAAGCAGGACCATGGTCAAGGCTGAAGACATCTATAGCTTTCATTCTGCGCTAAGAATTTTTGTTCCCGTCTGCAATTTTTTTTTTCTCGGCTGTTGCAGTCAAACCGCTTCCCGTTTCATAAAACAGGGAAGAAAAAAATCTGTAACAGAGTAAACTTGTAAAATTGTTTTAATTGGCTTTGCCCTGTCTCTCGTTCGTTGGACTGACTAGTTAATGTAGAAAACTCATATAAACTTAAGCATCATCCTGTATTTAATGTTAATTTTGCCATCGGTTCCAAATATAGGAAGCTGTTGTGTCCCATGCATAGATGCTTTGCCTAGCGTCTTTCTAAATCCCTGCATAGCTTGACTTCTGTATTGGGCCCACATGTGCCTTCAGATTGCAGGCCCTTGAGGCCAGAGGTTCCTTTTTCTTGTGGTTCACGCAGCTTATTGTGAAATCCTACATTAAGTTTTGGCTTTCTAAAGAATGTGGCAATCCTCAGGATTCAAATGGTGGGAAGACGAAAAATAAAGCAATAATGAATGAATGGCTGGAAGTTAAAGCCAGACATTCAAATGAGAAGTTCAGCACAATTTTTTTTCACAGTGTGGGTGATTAACCATTGGAACCAATAAACAGATGTAGTGGATTCCTGATCTCTTCAGATCAAGACTGGATGTTTTTTCTGGGAGGTTTGTTTTAGCCAGATGAGTTGTGGGGCTCACTACGTGGGTGTTTGAAAAAAGCTGTATGGCTAGTATAATATAAGATGTCAGATTAAGTGAACTAATAGTTGTTTCTGTCCTTAATGTCTCTAAAAGTATAGTGATCAGTTGCACGCCCCTGCCCACAGAACCACACTTGTCACAGGGGTGTGCGGGCACTGGATCGCAACTCTGCCCCGGCCCCCACCAAGATCCCAGGGTCTCTCCGGCCTCTCCTGCCCATCTCGCTCCCAGCTGCAACCCCATCCTAGCCAGGCGCCCTGTCCGCATGGGTCCTGCCCCTGGCAGTAGGTACAGGGCAGACGGGCTGGGGTGCCCAGGCAGCCAGAAGGAGCTAGGAAATGCAGTCTGCTGCTGGCCCAATCCAGCATGTGGGCTGTACTTTGCCCACCCCTGCACTATAGGGTCAGAAGTCAGGAATCCCTATGTTGTAAATTGGGCTGTGCCGTTAATTCATGTGGCTCTGGCAGAATCATCCCAGGTCTTCCCCACCCTCCACCTGCCTCTCCCACTCAAAGTGAGGGTAATAAAGGAGGCACCTGATGTGCCATATCTGTTTTTCTTACAAACCCTTAAGCTTCAAACATCGTATATAAAGTAGGAGCTCTTATGACATCGTGGTCTGAGAGTGCAGTCTGCATTGAAAACATGGGTGCGTGCACTAACACTGGAATTTCAGCATAATCAGTCAAAATGATTAGTGCATTCCTTGGTCCACTTAATATGTGATCAAATGCAGATTTTATATCTTATCAATTTGTGCGTTTGTGTGTGCCTGTATGTGTGTCTATGTCATATGTACGTCATACATACATACATATATGGTTCATATATTTTATATTTTACCAACTATATATCAACTATATCTTAACTAATTTAGATTTTAATTGAATTATGATGATCTAAGCTATTCAGCATGCCTATGCAGTAGAATAGTTTTGAGAAATAGCAAAATCGTTCTTTAAATAGATGATTCTAGTTGATACTGAATTAATTCTGTTCTTGAGGCTTATCATATATTCTCCCAGCTTTACCATGACTTTGCAAGCGTATCCTTTAAAAGCAGAGGTGTAGGTTGTAGCCGTGTTGGTCTAAGGACATAGGCAGACAGGGTTCCTTGGGTGAATTTGATATCTTTTATCAAATGGTTGGTCTAATAAAAGATATCAAATTCACCCAAGGATCCTTGTCTCCCTTAAAAGCATGCATTTTCAAAACTTAAAGTATCATGCCAGAGGTGTGCAGGCTGGTAGGCACCTTTTGAGGAAGGAGGTATTTCATTTAACAGTACTAATAAGTAAGTGCATTCTCCAGACCTCTGAGCCAAACCAAGCTGGTTTTATTCTGCCGTGGAAACGATGTAAGTTGTCAGGACGTGGACTACAGTAGTAATTGTGTGTATGTATGTGCTTGATCTTTTGGATTTGTCCTGGGAGAGCTTCATGTTTTAGTTGAAAGGGTTTGTTGAATCATTATTATCCATCCTTTTTACCAAGGCTTTGTAAGTCATTGGATCCAAGTGGGTATTCGGCAAACTATTATACATCTTATATTTGTTTTCAATAAGAAGTTTTTTAAAGTGCTAAAATAGGACTAGGAGACCTGACTTCTGTTGCCAGCTTGCCTGGTGACCTTAGGCAGGTCACATCTCTTCTGTGTCTCACTTATCCCAATCTGCAAAATGAAGATACTGTACTTCTTTTGTAGGGTATATTTTAGTCTATAAAGGAAAGGTTTTATGTCAGGGAACCTGTTTGGTTAGTGATTTTCTACTGTAAGATCCTTTAAGGATGCAGTTGGGAGCAATGTAATATTATCACTGTTAGCTATGCAAACTCATGCATATGATTCACAAAATAAACCCAGACAGTCGTTTTAAAATAAAAAATTAGCTCTTTTATTTTCTATGGTCAAAAAACAAGAGAAAGCTAAGAGCTGGCATTTTTGAGGCCCCTTGAATCTAAAAAGGTTGAAAACAACTATGTTCAGTATTGGTTTTTTAATTGCCCATCTGAAATAATTTTTACTGGACTTTCAGTTTCAAGGGAAATAGCCCTTGAATTACGACTGTATTTTTATTATAAAGAGGCAGAGAGAAAATTAGGCAACCTTTCAGACTATATTTATCTCTCCCTCCTTTCCCACCCTGTCCTTTCTGTGTGTCACATTTTAACCAGAGGGTTTTTTTTTTTCCTGTTTCAACTCTGGGAAGGCTTCTGTAATTTTGAAATGCTTTGTTGTACTTGGAGAAGCTATATTTTCCTCTAATCCTGTGGAACAATAAATGGAAACTTGCGTGTTGGAATTGCACGGCCCAACTCTTTTCCTCTGGGAGCATTCAGTCATTAAATTGCTAATGTGCAAATTAGAGTTCAAGGGAAAAAATAGTCAGAGGTATGAGCAGGGAACATGACTTTGTAGGTGAGCACTTTAAACTGCCCCGAAAAACAGCACGTTCTGACTTTTTCTAGGGAGGACGAGGATAAATTCTTTTTTCCCCACTCTTGAAGACCTCCATTTCTAGGCTGTTGTGTCTGCCCAGAAGGTGAAGATGTATTACCTCCAGGCTGCTCCAGTCTTGCATAAATGTTAATTTGTGGACCGTCCATTTGGAAAAAAATGCATGGCTGCTGATTTTGGTTTAAAATGGTAGTGCTTATGTAAAGCGCTGCTTAATGCTAGAAACTCATCGTCCTTGAAACAGAACCGAGGGCGCATGCTTTTTCCTCGCCGTCCCAACAGTGCATCTCAGTTGCCTGCAAGTGAGCAGTATAGCATCTGCCTGCAACCATAGGACTCGTGTCATAGATTCCCAAAAGTAATCAACAGAGACAACCAGCTCTGGTTGACATCCACAGGGGCGAAGGGGAGCCGCTCCTGCTCACTGTGCACCGTACCTGACCTCGTGACTTGGAGGCGATGCTGTTAATCTTTAAACTTTCCCGTTCTGAAAAATAAGGCTGGGGCATTTCATAGGGTTTTGTTTACCTTCCTGCTTCAATTTACAGAAGCTAGTTGCCAAATCATGAATTAGGAATGCAGATAATACATTGATAAGCGCCAGAGAAGTGCCTATAAATAGTGTTTTTGTTAACATGTCCTGTTGATGTAGCATCAAATGACACCTAATTGAATATTCAACACCTTTCCTCTCGCGCTTGGGTAAGCTAGTCTAATCAGGTGCATGAATGAGCACATGGGGATTTGACTGGCCACGCTGTGCGCATTATGGTAATTGGACATCGTGTCTGTCCTGTCATATTTGCTGCAGGACAGTAAGGGCTTAAAGGAGCATTGTCAAGTTGATGAGGGCACAAAATTGACTTTCCTAAAAAGCTGTCGTATTATGCTGCCTTTTTACATGCGCCTACTTCCTGACATGACTTAAAATAAAAAGTTGGTGTTTGATTTGCATATGTATGCACCCTTTGTTACATGTCATTCGAACATGCACTAAGCCAGATGCATGCAGTGGGGGAGGCGAATGGCATGGTACCGGAGCCACGAGACGGCAAGCAGAGACCTTTATTTTGTTCCAGGTACCGCACCGTCTAGCACGGCGCAATCCTGATCCATGCACTGGTTTCCCAACCACAGTGTCAGTAATGATTCAGTTGAAGACCCCCCCAAGCAAGCGCTGCATCTGTACAGTCGCTCGAGTTCAGACTTATAGGATGGCTTTTCAGTCTGCAGGTCAAGGAACCGTGTAAAATGTGGCACAAAATTGAAATTTCACAGGGCAGTAAGTAACCAGTTCATCTCGATTGGAGATACTGCCGATCATTTTTGAGTTCTTGTATTTAATCTGCCTAATTTTTTAGCCTGCAGTGCATTCTAAAATTAGCTTTTGTTTGCCCTTCCCATTCAGGCCTTGATTTAAAAGGCTTCACCGAGAGCAGCCTGGACGCCAGGTGATTGCTTGATGTTAGTGCTTCTCTTGTTCTCTGCCGTGACCTTGCCACCGAGGTTCTCCCCAGGAAGGGACCCTTCCTGTTTGATTGCTTCTTCCCGCACATACGTTTCGCTTCGGATGTCATGTCATGCCTCCTAGGGAAGCTGGTGAGGTTTGGGTTTTGCATTATAGATTCCATCTTCAAAACCTCTTCAGAAAAAAACCTCTGGTACTGTTGTGGCTATATTGATCTAACCACTACAGGCTTATCACAAGGTAAGATCGGTAGCTACTCTACGCTACCTGCCCGTGTGCTGCTCCTACCCTTTGGTAAATGCAAGATACCTTCGCTCTATCGTTGAGGGGTAAGAACAGGGACAAGGGCAGTTATTGCAGAGCAGCTAGCGCGCTGTAAGCTCCCTCCGTAGCTTACATCAAGGTACTTAGCACAGAAACAACCAAAATCGTAACCGTTCCCCTCTAAAAGGGATGCCAGTTGTGCATGTAGTTTTTTCCTTCACCATTAAAATCGAGCCCACGCTCAGTGAAATTGTGATGGTATTTTGGAGCAAGTCACTGTAACAAACTTCAAGTCTGAGCTTTACTTAAGGTCAGATGTTAGATCTGAATTTCCCCTCCACTTCCCTTTTCTCTGCATGTGCTTTGTCAGCAGCTGTATTTAGTTCCTGTGATGCTTGCATAGTAATACTCCACGTGGTAAGTGTTTTTAATCAAAGCGGATACCAGATCTTCCTTCGAAACTGGAGTTGGATTAAGGGGAAACCTGTTATTGCACCAAAGTGTATGCGTTTATGGTCCTTTATTGCTGGGAAATGTGTCCAAGCTGCACTTTTAGAGTATGAATATTCTCCAACTGACCGGTTTGATCAGTCTCTTCGCTGCGTTTTCCATCAGGCTTTGCATTGTCGCGGGTGCAAGGATTTTGATAACAGTAGGTGGGACTGCAGTTCGAGATTGACTCTGAAGTACTGCGTCATCATGTAACAGGCCCTGATATATAGTGTCTAAAAGATCATTTTGACTGTTTCACTAAAGCTTCATTTCTTGCAACCGTTAGTGAATGTATCCTGATGCCAGCAATGGGGGAAGGAGGATTTGAAGAAAAACGCTGGTTTATAGGCATAGTAAGCATTATTCTATAAAAACTAGATTGACCAGTCAATTGACTGCATATTTTTTGACTGGTCAAAGATTATAGCAATTTTACCAAAAAACCCCTCACCCTACTTTTTTTTTGTAGCTTTTTTGACAGAAATATGACTTTTTTTCCACGTTTCTTAATGGGACATTTGTGCTTTTTCTGTGTATTATTTAAACCTATTGGTAATTTAATTTTTTTTTTACAATTTTTGACCAATATTTGACTGGCCAATTGACTGTACTTTATTTGACCGGTCAAATACCCAACCCTAGAGTTTGGTCTCTACTCTCTATCATAAGGGAAGAGGAACATGTACTAACCTTAATAGTACTCGATAAACTGGTTTTCAGGGATGTTTTGTGATTTGCATGGGAAACTTGCACCTGTTAAAAAAAGATACTTGCTTGGAGGCACTGTGCACACAGCTGGCTTTTATAATTCAAAGTAGAAGCTGGCCTGTCCAAGTTTTAGTTTCTTATTTTTTCAAGCTGCGGTTTAAGCAATGTACTAGTACCTGTTTCTGATCAGAGCTTTCTCTGGATTTGGGTCTGTGTTGTCCTGCAAGAACAGGCTTACATATATGATCTGTAGGTACCGTGCTAGGACCTGTGCTGAAATAATGGTCTACTCCTGGAAACCCAGTGCCATAGTCATTAAACGTGGGTATAGTGCATGTCAAGCTGCTGTTGAATTAGTCAGCAGTGCTCCTGTGTTTTTAAAGTAATCTTTACTGTGGGTGTTTTTTCGAGGGCTGTTGGAAGGAGTCGTAGAGAAATGTGTTTTGGCTCGTATTTTACTATCCTTTTTCTTTTATTATTGGCTGGCTGGCTTGCTTTCTGTGCCAGAACCCGGCCCCTTTCCTGTTGTCAGCGTCCGTATCCAGTCTAATCAATGAGAATTTCATAGACATTACCTAGACATTAGGGCTGGAAGGGACCGCAGGAGATCAGCGAGTCCAGCCCCCAATTTAAAGACTACCCCCTTCATTTATTTTTAAGTAGGTTTTTTTTTTGTGAAGATAGTAGGTGGGTGTTTTGGTTTTGTGTGCCTTTCTCTGTGTGGTTATGGCCTGGAAAATGACTAGGTAAAAATGAGACCTTATTTCTAACTGATAAGCTTTCAGTAACTCATCACCGCTGCACCCGTCGCCTTCGCTGACAAAATGAAGTTTTACTCCTGTCTACTTCAGTCCAAACAGCAAACCACGTTTGCTGCATCTGGAACGGGAGCTGGCGTCTCTCTGGGCTCGTGTGACAACATAAATTAACTGCATTCCCATTGCAGCATCTCGAGTAGCGGCAATGAGTAAATTGGAAACGGGGCGATTGACCGCTGGGATCCAGGTTTTGTTTGCCCCGCAATGTGTGCGCGCATTTGGTTGAAAAATAAGTTTTCGAATTAGATTTAATGGACTTGGGACCAACTGACTGGGCAGCAGCTCTGCAGCAAAGGACCTAGGGAGACAGTGGACAGTAAGCTACATATGAGCCAGCAGCGTGCCCTTGGTGCCAAGAAGGCTAACAGCATCCGGGGCTGTATTGGTAGGGGCGTTGCCAGTAGGTCCAGGGAAGTGATTCTTCCCCTGTATTCAGCACTGATGAGGCCACATCTGGAGTCCTGTGTCCAGTTGTGGGCCCCACACTGCAAAAAAGGATGTGGACAAATTGGAGAGTCCAGCAGAGAGCAGTGAAAATGGTTGGGGAGCTGGGGGACAGGACTGGTGAGGAGAGGCTAAGGGAAATGGGCTGATTTAGTCTGCAGAAGAGAAGACTGAGGGGGATTGAATAGCAGCCTTCACCTCCCTGCAGGGGAGCTGCAAAGAGGATGGAGCTGGGCTGTTCTCAGTGGGGGCAGATGACAGGACAAGGAGCAATGGGCTCAAGCTGCAGCAGGGGAAGTTGAGGTTGGATATTAGGAAAGACTTTCTCACTAGGAGGGTAGTAAAACACTGGAACAGGCTCCCCAAAGAGGTGGTGGACTCTCCATCCTTGGAGGATTTGAAGATCTGGCTCATTAAAACCCTGCCTGGGATGATGTAGCTGGGGCTCCCGGTCCTGCTTGAGCAGGAGGTTGAACTAGATGTGACGTCCTGAGGTCCCTTCCAGCCCTAATTGATGCTGCGTCAGTAGACATGGAGCACTGTTCTGGCATTTTTAGCTTGCTTTGGAGAACAGAAATGTTTCTGTGGTTAATGGCCCTTTGTTTTGTTACATATTTGCCATCATTGCATGTTATTAGTCACGGTTTTTCATTGAGGGGTAAAGGCATTGAGCCTGAAATTTCTGGAATGATGATCATTCGGATAGAAAAATCTGTGCCCGGCACTATTTTCATGCTGAGTTTCAATTCAGTAAGAGCAGTGACTCTTAATAAGAGTCAAGCCGGGGCTTTCCAACTGATGGCCTCCTGTGGCTTGTGAGGTGTTAATTTATAGCCCCCCCCCCGGCTCCCACCCAGATGCTGCTTCTACCTTTGCTTTGTCTGCAACAGCGTCTGAGTCTCCTGGGTCCTTCCTTCCTCCTCCACCTTCCCCTTCCTGCCCAGGACGGCAACCCTATCCCATGCATTCATCAGCTCTTCGGTGCCAGGGCAGCAATCCAGAGGCATCTGTCCCAGAAAGAAAAGCGGAGTCTCCTGGCCCAGTGCGGCGGGTAAGGGTCTGGCAAAGACAACCAGCTACCCAAAAATTGATTTAGAGGGGTGCGGGAGTTGCAGGACAGACACTGATGTTGATGTTCATAGGCAGGAGGGCATTTTAAGCTAGTATACAATGAAACGAGTTGTTGCTAATGAAAGCTGACCCAGTTAGTCTCTAAGGTGCCACCCGGCCCTACCTTCTGGTTGACTTTGGACTCACACGGCTAACCAACTCTGTCTTTTCAATATGGACTCACATAGGAATATTCGGTCAGGCAGGGCAACGTGCCTCAACCTAAAGTCAAGGATGTCTTGAATGGAAGACTTAAGTCAGACGGGCTAGAAACTCAACACCAAAATTCTGTAGAAACTGTAATTTGGGCTTCTTGCTCATAGTTGTTCAAGGCCTTACACTTCAATACTGTCTATACCAGTGTACTGTGTGTGCTTAGACTAAGTCTGTGGGTTGAAAGCATCCTTTTCTTTTGCCAAGGGTACCTGGCAAATTAATAAATGGAAAATTAGAACTATTTAAAATTCCCTTTACATATTTATTAGCTCAATGGACAGTTCTTCAATATGGATAAGGTGCTACTGGATGTATGCTTTAGATGAATGCTCTCGTATTGCCAAGGAAACAATTATTTCACCCCACCAAATATCCACCATTTCTCCTTGCTGTAGAAACTAAACCTTGTTCCTGCCAAGTAAAAATGAGAACAGCTAGAGCAGCTTTAGATGAAATCAGCTGAGTGCAAGTAGTGTATTTTCAGTGATGGCTGGGGATGAAACAATGGAGCTGAGACTGGGGCTGAGAACCAGGTTTTTTTTCTTTTTTTGGTTTTAGTTTGGTTTTTTTCCAAGCTCCAGATTTTTATACCTCTTGAAAAATCCCATTTGTGGTTTCAGGTTCTAAAGCCTTCCATTTCCTGCACAGATTCGTGTGCCGGAAATATAGGAATAACCACATTAAATATAGGCTTCATCTTTTTCTATTCAACTTCATTAAATAGAAACATTTACTGTTGCTTTGAAGACTTTTGGTGATCATCATAGCACTCCATAAAAAGGTCCTTCAATGTTAAATGTAAAAATGTCAGTAGTTTGGAACAAAGATATGAAACATTGAAATGTGGCTGGTTTTTTTTCTTGACTTATTCTTTACTTTTAGTTATAAAACTTTGGGTCCTACTCAGCAGAAACGAGGGATATCTCTTTACCCTAGGAAACATTACATGTTACGGGGCTTAATAAGGAGGTTAAATGCGTGTAGTATAGTAAGTCAAGGCAAATTGCATGCATGCATGTGTGTCCACAAAAGGCTTAGGTACCAGATCATCAAACCCCTAACCCCTTAGAGATAACCAAGCCAACTGGGGTACAGGAACCAGTCTAGTCACAGCAACATATAGTGTTGAAGGTGGGCCAAAGTTGGCTGCAAAGCACCTTCTGCAAGTCCTGAAGTACCTATGTTTTTGCCACCAGGTAACTCTTGCAAAACACATTTATTTTTTAAACTGAATGCACTGGGTAAATATTCCCTATGATCATATATATAGTGCAACAAATACCATACCTCTGCCAATTACGGCAGAAGTACTGTGGGGGGGGGTGTTTCTTTTGAATGGAGCGTCTTCAGCAAAATTAAGTTAGGGGCTTACCTGTTGTTGTGCTTCTTTGGTTAACACTGACTGCTCATGTGAGTGCTGAGGTCGTAGGAGCTGAGTGGCACTGGTCTAATGCAAGGATGAAGGAAAAGAAGTCGTTCTGGGCATAGGGGCATCATGGTATCTAGATGCTATGGTACGGATCAGGACTGGGATTGGGAGGAAAAAGAGTTGACAGCTCTTGTGTACTCAACAGTAACTTGGCTATCGTGCTTAGAACCTATAGTGCAGTGATCCTCAACTGGGGTGCCCTGCCAGATCCTTTGAGGGGTGCCGTGTGGTATAAGGAGATGAGCAAATATCTCATCTCAGTCTTGTCCCTGCTTGGACAATCCCACAACACTACTGTCTGCCCCCTCTGCAGGGAAGTAAATGCTGTAATATTAAAATTAATTTAATATTATAAATTAGTTTTGGAAACTGGATGCCACTCAATTCACAAAAGTTATGGGGGGGTGGGGGGCTTCAAGTCCAAAAAGGATGACAACCCCTGTTATAATGAAAGGATATGGTGTCCAAACGACTGGGATAGGTTTTAATTCCTCTTGAGAAAGTTGTCATCTTTGCCAGGTTGTAGGGAGGCATTGGTGAAACTTCGTTAGCCATTTGATGTTTGCCAACCAGGATTGCCACTGTGACTTAAGACCTAAACTCAGTTCTGCTAAATGCCTTTTCTTTATCCACTGCACAGCCTAGTACAACAAAAATGCCTGCTATTTTTTCCTAGTGCAACTGGAGCTGGAACTACACCACCAACCAGTTGCTAAATACCATATTTACTTGAATCTAAGATGACCCCTCCAAATAATTATATATGGAAAATATATACATTTGTTGTAATTTTTTCGGTATGGAATCTAAGTATTGGAGATTTGTCTTGAATTTGTCCCCCTCCCATTCAGAAAATAGTGGTTGGGGGGAGGTCAGGTGGCCTCCTTGTCCTCTGCCCCCCCCCCAACTTCTTCTCCCTGCAGCCCATTCCCCCCCCTTACCATCAGACCCTGCTTGGGCTATGTTCCCTCCCTGAGATCATGGAAGTGAGGGGCAAATTTGAAATGAAAGGGACCAAAAAACACTGACTTTGAACTAATCATACCTATAATAATCGGCATATGGGCAAATTACTATGGATAGCTGTGTACTTAGTTCATCTAGAAGTGATGTGTTTCACCTTGTTTGCAAACTGCTGCCAAGTTTTAGCACATAAACACACTGTTAAGCAATGCTTTTGTACCTGCTTGTATACAGTACAAACTATGCATGATATTAGCCCAAAGCCAAAAGGCGCATAATTTATTGAGTAGTTCATTGGGCTGGGCTGCAGCAGAGTCAACAGCATGTCAGCCATGGTGACCCCACAGCCCAGCACTGCTCAGTATGTGTGTGTACTCCAGAGACTTCCTCACAACAAATCCATGTGCATTAGCCTCCCATTTGTGACTGGAACTAGGTGTTCTCAAAAATGTATATGCAGATGAGGCACGGGGCTGCGTGGTGGGGCCACACCAGTCACGTGCAACAGACTGAGAGGGGATGACAGAGCCTTTCAACTATATAGACATTTGCCGATGTTTACTAAACATTTAAAGTTGTTGAAGACACAAGAATCACTGGAAATGGGACAGAAGGGTGCTGCTCAGCTGTAGGAGTGAAGAAGTCATGGAAATGTATGCAATGTAGTGGCTCACCATGACTTGAAAAAGTTGGCCCTGAGGTAGACTGAGCACAATAGGCAGTGTATCTTGCTTACATGGGCTGCACTAACGCATGGTAACTACCATGATGTGGTAGGCTCCCATCAGCATGTGTGCCCACTATGGGCCATGTTTTACATGCATACGTATTGTGGGCTACGTTCAATCAGCTTCATAGTTGGTTTCCAGTACTGGGCACATGCTGCTTCTGGCAGCAGTTTAATGATAGACGGTGTATTTAATGAGGAGGTTTTCCTGTATGCGAGTACAAGATGACAGGCTTTTGTCCCCCATGTTGATTGCGGGGGGAGGGGGGAAGCCTCATGTGATATTCAAGCAAATAACGGTAGATTCTTGGAGGTGACTGCGAAGGGCTTGTTGTTTTACGAGCGATACAGAAAACTGTGGAACAGCAACAAAGGCCCAACTATCAAAAGGAAGCTTTCACTAATAAACTGCTTAGGATGATTTTTTTTTTTTTTTTTTACTTGTTTCCCTCATGAGGACTCTTAGTGGAGAATAAAGGACATGAGAGGGTGAGAGAAGGGTGAGGCTTCGAAATAGCTACGTGATGTTATTTGAGTCAAGCATAGTTCAAAATGCATTTCTCAGTTTTGGTTAACCAGGAGTGGGAGGGAACAGCAGACAAAGCTATGTGCAAACCCCTCGGAGGCAAGGGCTGGAATTGGGCAATTCATCCTAGGACTCCAGGGAAGGGCTGAGGTTGGACCTTAGATAAGCAAGTATGTGAGGTTCTCTTGTGTACATGGAAGAAATGTGGACATTTTGCATACACAAAAAAGGAAACAAAAGTGCTGAGCACATGAGCAGTGTTGAATTCCTGTTGCGGACAATACACTCTGTTCCTTCAAATGCAAGAGCAATCAGGACTTGTGGTAGAGGTGATATCTTTTATGAGACCAACTAGATTTTTGCAAAAAATGTTCTTTAATTGCAAGCTATCAGGCACAAATTTGCAATTAAAGATCTTTTTTTGCAAAAATCTAGTTGGTCTCATAAAAGACATCACCTCTACCACGAGTCCTGATCGCTTTTGCCTCTAGACCAATACGACTGCAACCTGGTTACCCATTCAAATGCAAGACACTTTTAAAAACCACATATTTTATCTAAAAATAGATTGCATTTTAAGAGCATTTTTAGGGTTCTTTTTTTTTTTAATGCTTCATAAAGTGGTACCTTTTTTTTGTTGATGGGAGGGGGTTTGTTTTGTTTTTTGTTATCTTTAAATTGAGGGTCAGAAAATTTGGGGGTATCTTATATTTGAAGGGATATTGCGTTACCACTGTAGAAGTACGATTAACAATCCACCCAACCCCACCAAAATATAGAGAGGGCGTCAGCATGCACCCTCCCATCGGTCTCTCTAATCTCTGGCAGCCCTCATTTAGTTAATGAGGCGGTTCGTGTAAATAAAGGTTGAAAGGGATGGGCCCATAAAGACAACCTGCAACCCATGTAAAGGATGAGGTAATGAGGCAGTGTGCGGCAGACACTTTAAATTAACACTTTAAATTACAAGCCACACTTTCCCATGACTAAGATTAAAGTGGCTTTTAAATGCTGCTTGCATCCAGCATAAAAATTAACTACCTGACTCAAATACGCACATTTTTCAGTATTGCTTAATGTTTTCATTCCCTGGCGTGATGGGGGGATTAGCCCTTACTTTTAGCATTACACCCATGGTGCATCTTCCAGTAAGGGAATAAACACACGCTGTAATCCTATTGCAGCTTGACTCATGCTTCTTTTATACCGCGATCATTTAAAATAATTTTTTTTTTTTAAGCACTGCTCTTGAGTGTCTGGACAAGCTGCCTGTTCAAATCCATTCTTTGAGAGCTGTGGAGTTGAGTTGCACAGCCAAATCTTGCATGCCCCCCAAATTCCTCAGATAGATATATTGCTGAAGGGTTTAAGAATACATTGAAAAAAAAATGTTGTGCAACTTGTTTCTTATCACTGTGATCAGGTGATCTAAACTCTGCTGAGAGAGAGAAATTCAGAGTGGCTATTGAACCATGGAGGCAAAACAAAGCACTTTTTTCTGCTCAGAAGTAGTGTTTCTTCTATTGAACTTTTTCTGTTCAGATAGCTAGAACCGCTTACTCTGTGCTTTCCAACTCTGCGTGGGATATCTTCTTTTAAATGTCACCGAAGGTCCAAAATAAGCTCTAGAATTACAAAGCAAGGTGACTTAGTTACCTGGTTTTGTTCAGTTCTGCAGCTTTATTGTGACGTGTCCATCTTTATATTTGATCTTGCAAGGGGCTTTGAATTTCAGAGGCCCCGCATCTTGCAGGATGAGGTCTTTGGGTGAGCTCTGCTGGTGATGTGGGTATAACAATTAGCAAGATTTTAATCGCCATTTTTCTTGTCTGACCTAAGCATACTGGGTGTGATGACCTCTGGTTGGGTTTTCAGCCAGTCCAGTAAAATTGCCCATACAAACACAATTGCTGCACAGATATTCACATGGTCTTACCTTCGCCACCTGCTCATTCTGTCACCTTTCTGATTTTCTGAGATCGGTGTCTACTACTGTATGAATGAACCCCTAGCGTGCCTGTCCTGGGCAAGTCCAGAAGCAACCACGGTTGTTTTCTGCTCTTTCCTCCCGTAATTGTGCTTCAGCTGCCAGAATACAAAAAGGATGACACAGGTAAAGTAGTAGAAAATGTGGATTTGATCTGACACAGCTTTTACCTTTTAACACAAAACATGCTCTGTTTTACTTGGGAGTCTCAGGAGGTAAGTATATATTGGTAGGAAAGGTGCTTTGGGTAGATGCGATATCTTTTATTAGACCAACTGAGCAGTTGGAAAAAAGTTCTTTGCAAGCTTTCAGGCACGAGCACCCTTCTTCAGGCAGAGGGAGACTTCGCTTCAGGCATAGGGAGGCAGCAGAGTGTCCCTCTGCCTGAAGAAGGGTGCTCGTGCCCGAAAGCTTGCAAAGAACTTTTTTCCAACTACTCAGTTGGTCTAATAAAAAATATCACATTTCCCACAGAGCCTTGTCTGCCTATGTCCTTAGATCAACGCAGCTACAACCAACCACCCTGCAGTATATATTGGCAGTGTTTACAAGGAACTTGTGCCAGCGCGTACACCATAGTGAACTTCACTGAGGGCATCTTCGATTTCACTTGGGGCATCAGCAGTCTCCTTAGCACCCCAGAACTGAGAGAGACACAAACAGATCTAGTTTACTAATTAATGTTTGTGAACAAGCTACATCATCCACACCCTCTAGTAAAGCCTCTTGTCTCTGCATAGGTCAGGCTGTGAGAGAGACCCAACCGAAATGTCAACAGACGCACACAGGCATTGGATAACATGGGTGCACACCTGCTTCTGAGTACATGCCTGGCACTCAGTGATAGGTGCAGTAAACCACATGCTTTGCTTTGTTTTGGGGGGAAGGGTGCTGAGGTGTGAATACAGTGCACTTGGTGCATCCAGAAGAAGACTGCAGCCTTCCAGCTTTCACTCGTGGGATTGATTGGCATGCTCCAGTACCCCTCAGCTTCTGGTCCGGGCCACTGCAGGCATGTGGCTGCATTTCCAGAATCAAAAGTGAATGTCTGTTCAGTTATTGGTTCAATCTCCGTGGTTTAGACTAACCTGTGACGTTTGAATTGATTCAGCCTCTGGGTTTTTTACTGCCTGTACTTAGCCCAGATGTTAGTGAACCCAAAGATCCTTACACTTACATTCACCACCAAACTTCATCCTCTCTCACTTTCATCTACATGTGCTAGTGCAAGTCTGTGCGCTCGTATGCAGATCATCTTGGTTTAAGGAGCAACGGGTCCTCTTGCTGTTTAACCTATTTCAGCACCCTGAAGGATGTCTGCTGCATTGAGTTGCCCATTCCTTTTCTCCTTTACATTTTTCTCTCCAGCTTGTATTAAGTGGTACAGTTTCACTGAACTGTAGAAAAAGGCTTGAGCTTTATTCTTATAACATTTAAACAGTGGACTGGTATATTCTCCCTTGTCATTGTTGCCTCTTTCAGCTTGTTTGGATGGTTTTTGCCTTAAAAGCACTGGGGTATGTGCAGTCATTTGTGGGGAGGTTAGATTGAGTTAAAAATGGCCACCCAATCTAAGATATGTTGGGATGGGGGGCAAGTGGTGTCTGCAGTGGGGAGTTTGAGGAGGCTAGTGTGGTCCATGGGGGCATGTTGTGGGGTTCAGGAGGGTTTGGCAGGATCAGGGGGATTAGTAGGGTCCCTCCCCTCTTCCCGCCCTCACCCTCGGATCAGGGGCTATTTTTTAGCAATGCCCCCCCCCTTGCTGAACCTACAATCCTGCCTATTCTTTCCCTGAACCCTAACTTACTTTGATCAGTTCCCAGCACCAGGAGTGACTCTGCTAGTAGGGTCAAAGCAACAGTAGATGTTTCTATTTAATGAAGTTGAATAGAAAAAGATGAAGCCTATATTTAATGTGATTATTCCTATATTTCTGGCACGCACATCTGTGCAGGAAATGGAAGGCTTTAAAACCTGAAATCACAAATGTGATTTCTCAAGAGGTGTAAAAAAAAAAAAAGGGGGGGGGGGTTTGTAGGGCTCAGGGTGTTGCCCATCTAGGAGAGGGCCACGGGGCTAGAGGGGTGAGTAAGAAAAGCAGAGCTGCAGCTGGGAACTGTACAGAAATTCAATTGTATTGGTCTCATCTGACCCATTCTAGCTTAGACTTCCTTGGAGGTCGTCTTCAGCTATCCCTTGATGTGGAGATGATGTCTCCGCTGGGGTGGGGATGGGATTATCGGTGGGTTTTAAGATGGCTGAAGAGTCCAATTCACGCTCTGCAAATTTTTCTACAGATATGACAGGTGGTGTCTTTGGGGCAGGAGGGGCACGGTTGTTGGCCAGAAGGTTCATAGACTTCATAGACATTAGAGGCTGGAAGGGACCTCGTGAGATCGAGTCCAGCCCCTCCCTACCCTAGGCAGGAAGTGTGTTGGGGTCAAATGATCCCAGCAAGATAAGCATCCAAACCCCTTTTGAATGAGTCCAGAGTAGGTGCTTGCACACTTTGGGTGGGGGGGATCTGTTCCAGACCTTGGACTGTAAAAAAGGTTTTCCTTATGTTCAGTCTGAATCGACCTTCCTGCAGTTTGCAGGCATTGGACTTTGTTATCCCTTGGGGAGCCCTGGTGAACAACTGTTCTCCCAGGTCCTGATGGACCCCCCTTATGTACTTGTAGGCTGCCACCAAGTTCCTCCTGAGCCTTCTCTTCTCCAGGCTGAAGAGTCCCAAGTACCTCAGCTTCTCCTCATAAGGTTTGCTCTCTTGGCCTTTGATCATGCAGGTGGCTATCTTTGGACTCTCTCAAGCTTATCCACGAGGGGCCCAAACCTGGACGCAGTACTCCAACTGTAGCCTGACTAAGGCCAAGTAGATTGGGAGGGTGTTGTCCCTGGTTTTGCTTGAGATGCATCGGTGGATGCAAGCCAGTGTTTGGTTTGCTTTGCTGGCCACGGCATCACATTGGTGGCTCAGGTTCATTTTGTGGTCAATCAAGACCCCCAAGTGTCTTTCGGTCATGATGCTAGCAAGTGAAGCACTGTTGAGCCTGTAAGTATGATGCTGGTTTTTTCTTCCAAGGTGGAGCACCATGCACTTCTCTAGGTTGAATGCCATCAGGTTTTGGTCCGCCCACCTTGTGAGTGTATCCGGGTAGGCTTGTATCCCCAGCCTGTCTTCCAGTGTGACCGCCTTCCTCCATAGTTTAGTGTCATCTGCAAACTTTGCCAGTCTGCATCCAACACCCGAATCCAGATCATTAATGAAGATGTTGAAGAGTACTGGCCCAAGTGCCAAGCCCTGAGGGACTCTACTGGTCACCTTGCGCCACGTTGATTTGCACCTGTCAACTAGTACTCTTTGGGTCTGACCCCAGAGCCAGCTCTCCAAACATTGGACCGTGAGATGATCAAGGTTGCAGTTCCCCAGCTTAATCATGAGGACATCATGGGAGACCAGGTCAAAGGCTTTCTTGAAATCCAGATGTATGACATCAACCTCATTTCCCTTGTCCAGGCAATGCATCACCTGGTCATAGAAGATGATGTTGGTCAGGCAAGACTGTCCAGCGACAAAGCTGTGTTGGCTGGCATTCAGAAGGTTGCCTTTCATTAGCCTGTTGCTAATGGATCCCTTGACGATTTTCTCCAAGATCTTTCCAGGGATGGATGTCAGACTGATTGGCCTGTAATTCCCTGGATCTTCCCTCCTTCCCTTCTTGAAGATTGAGACCATGTTGGCTCTTTTCCAGTCTTCCAGGACCTCACCCAAGTGCCACAGATTCTCAAATATGTTCGCCGTAAGGTATGCTGTAATGTCCACCAGCTCCTTCAAGACTGTTCGCCGTAAGGCATGCTGTAATGTCCACCAGCTCCTTCAAGACTCTCGGTTGCTCTTTGCTTCTGTCATTTCTCTGCTTCCTGAGCAAGACGGTTGTCTTCAAAGTGGACTGTAGCTTGATGTATGGCACAGCGCCATTGAGACCTGTTACCAGCCAGCACTTCCCCTTTTGTAAAGTTGATGCTGCCCTTCTTAAGGTATGCCTTCAGGGTGTCCTTGCAGCACTTCCTCGGTCCTCTGCAGGTCCTCTTACCATGACCGAGTTGAGAGAAGAGGAGTTGCTTTGGGAGATGAGAGTCAGCCACCCGTACACAGTGGCCAGCCAGCAGAGTTGATGTTTCATGATCTTTGCCTTAATGCTGGTCATGTTAGCTGCAGAGAGGATGCTGGCATTGGTGCAGTGGATTAGGTCAGACATTTTTAGACTGACCTAAACTGCCTGAACTTCTGTACAGTTTGCACTTCGATCCTTAGTTAGGTCAATCTAAGTGTGTAAGGTCCTCACCTGGGCAAACTATGTTAGGTCGGGTGTCCATTTTTAACATGATCTAACCTCCCTGAACGTCTGTACCTTGCCTTGGAGTTAAGGGATCTAGGTTTTATTCTTGGCAGTGCAGCATACATGCTTTTTTTTTAATTTAAGAGAAAATGCTTTGGAGCTGGGGCTTTGTCACCTGGTATGTTTGCGCAGCATCTAACAAATCTTGGGAACTATTATAATCCCATAGCAAATCCTGCTTGCCTCTGCGGGTATTCCTCATTGGATTCAGTGGCCCAACTTGCATAAGGTTAGGCAAGAAGGGTTTCGGATTTGCTAGTACTATTTCGGATCAAAATATCCAACTTGAGGAACTGATATGAGCATAGGCGTTGTGTCAGACAAATATGACTGGGAGAGAAGAGGCTGATTACAAAGGGGAAATCTGTTTGCACAAAAATATGCTGGTAGCTCAGCAGTGAGGGTAAAGTAAATAGGGAAGCTGAATGTCACTTGGAAGTTTAAGGCGTTTGCAGATTGGGCTAGGCACACTTGGTAAACACGGATGCATGATAGAGCTTATTGAGTAATGACTGTTAGAAAAAAAGCAAAATAGTTTGCCATGAGACTTTCCTTCGTTCAGTTCCTTTAAACCTACAAGAACAGGACCTTTGTCTGCCTATGCCCTTAGACCAACACGGCTATAACCAGCACCCCCTATAAACCCACAATGAGTTCCTACTTCATTTGAAAATAAAAACCGTCATGATCTACCTAAGAAGTTTGTGCACGTGTTTACCAGCAGTTTTCTTTTCACCACCTTGCAAATGGTTGCTGTTTTTTATCCTGGGCTGTTCTTTTTTTCCCCCCCAGTTTTAAGAAAATGGGTGCTGAAGGAGATTTCTGTTCACTATTACGATGGTACATTTGAGGGAAGTGAATAGAGAACAAGTTAAACTGTTTTTCACAATTGTTTCATCCAGCAGTTTGGTGTTCATTTGGGACAGACAATCAAATGGCGTAAGGTGGAGGCTGATAAATTTATGAATCGGATCATAAACCCTGTCATCTGTGACAACTGGGACCTCCTGCTTTCTTTCTGAGAGAGGACATCCTGTAGATAAAAATGTTCCAGAATTATTCAAATGATTGTGTTAGCAAAGGTGGTGCTAATTGAAATATTTAACAAATAAAAACCTCTTACTAAGTTTTAGTTTTCTAGCATGTACTCCTTGTATGTATTTGAGATTCAGTTGACTTGACCTGGATTCACCTGGCTTTTGTGTTCGTTCCAGGTTGGTTTCTCACATCCATATATCTCCTTGGGGCACTAATAAGCCCTCTGTGCAGAGAGAGGGAGTGGGGCTGGGAGAGTTTCTATTAGAAAAAGTAGAACCTGTGCAATTCATCTGCTCTTAGCAATCTGTGGCAATGGCATGGGTTACTCGTTATGGTCCTTTTTAGTTCAGTGGCTTTCAAACTGAGCATTGTGCCCTGCAGCTCCACTGGTGATGATTGAGAAGACTGAGGGGGGATTTGATAGCAGCTGTCACCTCCCTGCAAGGGGGTTGCAAAGAGGATGGAGCTGGACTGGTCTCAGTGGGGCTGATGACAGAAGGAGCAATGGGCTCAAGTTGCAGCAAGGGAAGTTTAGGTTGGATATTAAGGAAAACACGCTCACTAGGAGCACTGGAACAAGTTACCTAGAGAAGTGGTGCAGTCTCCATCCTTGGAGGATTTTAAGGCCTGTCTTGACAAAGCCTTGGCTGGGATGATGTAGTTGGGGCTGGTCCTGCTTTGAGCAGGGGATTGGACTAGATGTGACTTCCTGAGGTCCCTTCCAACCTGAACTTTCTATGATTCGATGATCTTGGGGCCTTAGGGCTTAGGTTTTTTTGGGATTTGTTTACACAACGAGACTTTTGGTTGCAGAACCTCTCCCAACAGAGGAGCATCCACTCCAGGAAAGCTGCCAGAGCATGTGCATGCCCACAAGGCTTTTCTTCACCGCTGTGCTGGCTCCTAGCTGTTCAAGGGCCCGTGGTAGCCAGCAGAAAGTATGGGCCTGTTTATGCATGTCTTCCAACTTGGTTGTTCACTGCACTGGTGCTACTCTGCCGCTAGGTCCGGAGGATCTTGTGTTGGGCCAGCAGAATATAAAGTATTGTGGGCCAGGCCCTACTGTAAACGCAGCTCTGGTCTTAATGTAGACTCTTCATTGGGAAGTCTCACAAGCCAAAGTAACATGGAGCCAGTAAGTATAACAGACCAGTCCTGAGCCCTTAGCACAGCTGATTTTTTTTCACCATGACAAGGAGCAGGTTGACAGGTCTCATAAACAAAATCTCAAATAAGTGCAATTTCCTTTTATCACTAGTGTCGCGCTCTGAGGTCCATCGACGTCCTTGAAGCGACACAACTTGGGACTGTGGTAACTTCTACACAGTCTCAAGTGTAAGAGGTGGCCAACGAAGGGGGAAAGGAAGAGTGTGGATATTTGACATACAAAATTCTGATATGGATTCATTTATTTTTCTTAAATCGGGCTTTATTTGGGTGGTTCAGATGCTGTGTACTGCCCTCTTCCCTGTTTTCTGGACAACTAGACAGCTCATAGCAGTCTGCCATTGGTATCTGATCTAAAACAGACCTCACAGAGAAGGAAAACTATTTTAATAAAGAACATTTAAACCTTTTGTTTCCAGCTGTTGTTCAATAATTACTTGGCACATACTTGGGACAAAAGTCTCCTTTTAATGATGTAAAGATACAGTCCGTTCCTGAATAAAGAGTTGAAAGAACTTGCAAACCGCTCCAGTCATGCAGAAGAAACAGCAATGTCTGGACTTTCAAGGCTCCTAATGCTTCTTATGCAAATGTTGGACCTGGATGTTGTTGTTCTGTTTGAACGATGTCAGAAGGCAGGCAGGAAAAAGGCACAGGCTCAGCTTTTGCCTAATTTATCATTCACCTTTGACTAGAGAGCATTGCATTGCTCACATTTCTATAACTTCCCATTCTACTAGAGGTTGCCTACATTAATCATAGTGATCGTTTTGAAATTGGCTCTGGAAAACATCCCTTATTGTTCCTGTAAAGCTGCAGGAAGGAAACCTGGTCCAATGGTGAGACCTTAAAACAAGATCAGGAGTCCTAGGACCTGAATTTTGTTCCTGGTTCTAATCGCTAACTCATTGTGACTAAGGGAAAGGGAGGGAGCAGCTGAGAATTGGTGGGGGTGTGTATGTGTTTGTTGGGGGCAGGAAGGGAATATATCACTTTGAATTATTTTGAAAGCCAATTTGTATAACTTTTGTTTGGAAATAAAAAAATCAATTAAGCTTTGAATACCCCAAACTAAACAGAAGGGCTACGTTCTCTCTTGAAGGAGGGGGGCATAAGATAAGGTCCTTAAAGCAACCTCAGCTGGTGCAGGCTTTTGTTGTTAAACAGTCAGAAGTCGAATGTGGTGACAAAAGTTATGACTTGCTACTCTCTTGTTGCATTCTCCTGTGCCATATTTCCTCTTTTCTGAGTTAGCATTGAATGAGAACTGAAGCCGACCACTTTAGGCCTAGTCTTTACACAGGTTTTAGTAGCAGTCGGTGTGTCTACACGTGTAATTATGTACGCCTAAACCTAATGCACCTTTAAGGCACATTAAGGCGACTTAGGTGCACGTCTACATGTAGATGTGCCAGTGTGCATTAAGGTGCATTAAATTTAGGCTCAGAGCTAAGTCGCATCAGCCCTTGTGTAGCCATGCTAATGCGCATTAATGCAGTGTGCGTCTGATTTTTTCCAGCGCTGATCAGCGCTGCTTCTGCGTGGGCTAGAGACAGAAGTGGATTAACGCACGGGTCAGCTGGACTCTGCCTTGGTGCGGACGAAACCAGCAGCCAGGCTGGGCCAGGTGTGCGCAACGTGGCGGGCTGTGGCTGCCGGGCGCTGTTTGCCGGGCACCGCTGCAGCCCGACTGAGCCACGGCAGAGCAAGGAGCTGGCCCTGGAGCTCGGTCCGCACTGCACGCACCTGGGGGACAGCGGCTCTGCACCCCCGGCACGGGCTCCAGCGTGGTCTGTGGGCAGGGGGGACTGTGGCTCCTGCCCTGGGCTGGGGGGGCAGTGTGTCCTGCTTCTGCTGCTGCTTTTGCTGCGCCAGCTGGGAATGGTGCCCGTGGCTGTGGGGCAGGGCATGGGTTGGGAGGGCCCCCAGGCCATGTGGGGGGGAAGGGGCAGCAGGCCCCAATTAATTTTAATTCACCCCTGAGAGACCTTGCTTCTGAGTAAAGCTCACCATGCTATTGGCCCAGGGGCAGAATATACTGTTCAAGCCAAAACCTTGCCCAACAGAGAACATCCCTAAGAGCTAAAAAAGCTGCCCTATATACATGTTTTTTTCCCCCCCGAGGTGCTTTTCAAATCGTCACTGATGTCAACTTAAGGAAAATATTGAAATATTGCAATAGTATTGTAAGCCTATGTTGGATGTTCAGTACACCAACATCTAAATATCATTTAGATAACATTTTAATCCTTTTGGGATGCAAGCTTTATGGGATACTTGTATAGCTCAAATGCAGGGAGGGAATAAGCAGATTATCATACTGAGACTAATAGTTCAGAAAATGCATCCCACAAAGCTGCTCTTCTGCCTCTGACTTTTAAAAGCAGACGGGCAGAGATTAGTGCTGGCAGTCGAGGCTAAGTACCCTCCAGCTATGCCTGGAATTCTTCGTCGCATTGGAGGAATTTGCTAAATAACAGCGATTGCTTTTGTTTTTCCCAGCTAAACAATTTTAGGATTTGAACTGCGTGTGCTCTCACATTTCGTCTGGGGTGTCGGGCTTTTGCTTGTAAGTGGATATCTTTGATTGCAAAAAAATAAAGACAACCCCTGTCTGTTGTATTCAGGATACACTTTTCCTTCTAAAAGTAGAAGTAGCCTCGACATGGGAGAGGGATGCATTTGGTAGCTAGATAAAATAACGCCCGTGGGAGATTATGACAGCAGCATACAGGGAGCCGGCATCTACAACACTGTTTTACCTCGGTTTTCCTATGCAATTAGGCATGAACGTTTATAAAATATTAAATCTAACGGCCGCATAAAGCATTTTGTAATCTGAAACGTGGTTTTGAAATGAATATGTTGGGGGTTCATGTGAGCAGTTGGAGGGTTAGTGAATATTTCCCTTCTCGGAGATCCTCATGCAGTTAGATACTGTTCTCTGTGGGGGCAGATGGCAGAACAAGGAGCAATGGGCTCAAGTTGCAGCAAGGGAAGTTGAGGTTGCATATTAGGAAAAACTTTCTCATGAGGAGAGTAGTAAACAGGCTCCCCAGAGAGGTTATGGGATCTCCATCCTTGGAGGTTTTTAAGACCCGGCTAGACAAAACCTTGGCTGAAATGGCCTAGATGGGGATGGTCCTTTGAGCAGGAGGTTGGACTAGATGTGATCTCCTGAGGTCCCTTCCAACGCTCACTTTCTATGATTACTTGTATGCCTTTTGTATGGAGAAATGAAGGAAATACCTTTTCAGTGAAACCTTACTATTCCTGCCGGGCATACCAAAATCTCCTCTCGAGCCGCCATTCTGATTCCTACGGTAAGCTGTTTTGAAAGGTGGAAAAATAGATTCACTTGCTGGAAAAAAGAGCTTCACTTGCTCTGCTGGCTTTCTTAAACCACCAGACCAGGCCTTTCACTTATGCCAGGAATTGGGTTCTGCAGCCAGTGTCTAGACAGCGCAGTTTCCTTCGAAGAAAGTATTTTCTGTCTGTTGGCACTTCAAAACATTGTGAGCCCTTTTTCTTTTTTTGAATCCCTGCATCTATTGCTCAGAGCAATTCAGGTCACGGTGAACTTAGTCCTCCTGCTTCCAAATGGGCCTGGTTTAAAAAATATATAAATGTGCTTCAAATGGCTTGTGGTACTCCTGTATGCCTCAAACAAATGCAGGATCGTCTTTTGCACAGCCTGACCCAGCTCACTTTTGACTATCGCTTTTTTGTTCCTGGGCATTGCTAAGGCTGTTAATAAGCTCCCACGCCCCATCCTGACTTCTACAAGCGAGGGAGCTTCTTTAGCACACGATAGGATTTGCTCGAACGAGGCCATCCTCAGCTCTGGTAGCAACGCCCCTGCAAAAACAGGTTCTCCGAAACCTCGTTTCCCACGTTTTTGGGTGCAGCTTTCGGAGTTAAACTGAGATGAACCGGGGTCGGTCCTGCTTTGAGCAGGGCGTAGGACTAGATGTGACCTGCCGAGCTGCCTTCCAACCCTCCTTTTCTATGACCCTATGATTGAGCCTTTGGTATTTAAAGGTTTCTTAAGCACATGCCCCAGAAGGTGCCATCAGTCAAGGTTTCAACAGAAATATTTCAGTCTGAATGATCAGTTTCCCTGAATAAACAGAGGAGCTCCTTTTCCTTCACCTTTGGACCCACAGGCCTTCAATGCAGTTCTCTAGGAGCTAAATAAAGCCCTCAAATGAATCCCCCCGTGTGTATGAGCTGGGTCATTTGCTTCCTGAAAGCTCAACGGCTCTTAAAAGCTGGGGGCATCAGTGACACCCATGAACCAACGTTCACCTTCATTTTTTGATTTTTTTTTTTTTTTTTTTCCCCTGCATCAACGTTACAATAAAGGTGCTTATCATTCAGTTGGAAGGGGGGTTATGCCCCCGGTGCCAACGTCTTTGGGTGACGGGGGCTGTAGCGGGGGGATAAGAGGAAGAGCCAGCAGGAAGCAGCTTGTAGACACCACAAGCGTCAGTAGCGGTTGTGCAGGGGAGTAAAACATGACAGTTAAGTCTGTGGCACAGCTGGCATTTTGTACGTTGTTGGCAGGGAAGAGAGGGGTGTTTACATGCCAGACAAGTCCGGGGGAGAAGCTGGTAGCTCCACCCAACCTGGGAAAAATAGCTTTCTTCTCCCCCCCTCCATTGCACAAGCCATTGTGCAATACGGCACTTGGTAACTGCCGAGATAACTTCCACCACGTTGTTTTTGGACTGGCCATCGGTACGGCTATTGCAGAGTGGCTGCCCGCTTGGCAGCGATGCATCTAGTGGGAATCTTTGCTGCTCAGATAACTCACCATCTGGTTGGACCTCAGGGCATCTCTGGGATCAAGGGATTTTCTGTGGGCTTTTGAGTGTATTGCCAGAAGTACTAGGGAAACTGCCCTGCACATTTTTTGAGAAGAATAGCAATGGCATCACTTGCCAAAAGAAGAAAAAGTGCAGGAGAAAAAGAACAGTTCTGCATAGTATTGTCAGGTTATATTCTGGCCTCCTAGCCTCGAATCCTACTTTGCTTGGACTTGATAATGAGATAAGGTGTAAGATGAACACATTTTTCTGGGGGGGGTATTTTTTGGCAGTATCTATATCATTACTGTTCTTTAGGTGTAATCTAATATACAGCCCTCCAAAAAGACTGCCTGTCAGCCTTTAATTGGCAAGTTAATATCCAGTGGTGGTGACCCCAGAACAAGAGATGGCCCGAGA
>NW_005843506.1:0-1834 GCF_000455745.1 Alligator sinensis
GCAGACTGCTGCCAGGAGAAGCAAATCTTCTGAATCCCAGCATGTGTAGATGCCTGCCCAGGGTGGGTTTACTTTAGAGTACATTACTCTAGAGTAAGCCCTCCCCCAACAGCATGTAGATACACCCAGTAAGCTGAATACGTGTCAACAGTGTGCTCTTATTGCCAAGAAGGCTAACAGCATACTGGGCTGCATTAATAGAAGTGTTACCAGAAGACTGAGGGAAGTGATTCTTTCCTTCTATTTGGCACTGGTAAGGCCACCCCTAGAGTACTCTGTCCAGTTTTGGGTTCTACACTACAAAAAGGACGTGGACAAATTGGAGAGATTCCAGCAGAAGGCAACAGAAATAACTAGGGGGGTGAGGGGCACATGACTTATAAGGAGAGGCTGAGGGACCTGGGCTTGCACTCCAAACCAGGCAATACACTGATGAACACTCCAAAGTGTTCCTCTATGGCCCCTGGCAAGACTCCCATCTCTCGTGTGCTTGAGAGCAACTGCTGGTAAGACCCTGAATACAATGTACCACCACCGTGTAGACATGCCTAAGAAGCCTAAAGCTGGAAATGCTAAATGCCCATTTAAAAATAAATATAGTAATTTAATTCAGGACTCATGGAAGATTTTCTCTCATGATGTAATTCAGCTCCTCAATATTTCTGTACAAAAGGAGTCACCTAAAGAGGCTGAAACTATACATGGAAGATTACAGTCTCATGGAAATGTGGTGGGTAAAATTCTGAGCGTCTGAAAGAGAGGGAGACTGAAAAGTATATACCAGCTTTAGTTATAGTGTTCACTATAGGAAAACACTATAGTTACTTTTAGGTAAAACATGGAGATTACCCATACAAATTGTAATGGTTTTCAAAGATCCTTAATCTCTTTCATAAATAGAAATTAGTCGCATGCAGATTGAAACAAAATGATATGCCAGGATTACTCATCTATAAATTGCACTTGTTTTCAGCTGGAATGTTGAGATTATTCAGACCACAGTTTCCAGTTATTTTCAGAGAGCCATGTAGACAGCTTTCCCTTGATTTATGCAGGTTTAATTTATGCGAATTCGCTTTTATGTGATGACCTTTTTGTACCCAAAATTCATTATATGCAAGGTAAATTCGCATATATGCGATTGGCATAAGCCTGGAGAACACCGCATAAATTGAATTTGCATAAAGCGAACCTACTTTATAATGTAAGAAATAGGGATAGTTTCCCCTGTCAGCTGCTCCTGGGGCCAGCTGGGGGGAGTGCGGACAAGCGGAGGCCCGGGAGCAGCCGATGCTGGGGCCCGCCCCGAGGCTACCCCCCTGAAGCCACTGGGCTGCACCGTGCCCTGGTGCGGGCAGCTACAGCCGGGGCTGGGGTGGAGGCTGGGAAGAGCCTGTAGCAGCTGCTGGCCCCATCCTGCTTTCATCCAGCTGCAGCTGCCCGCCCCTGCTGCAGCCCTGGGAGCGGTGGACACAACTGCCCGCTTGCAGCTGCTGGGCTCTGCCGCGGCGGGGGGTTTGGGGCACGGTGCCCTGGGGGAAGCGGAGCCCCGAGGGGTTTGGGGCATGGCGCAGCCCAGTGGATACAAGCAGACGGTGTCCACCGCTTCCAGGGCTGCAGCAGGGTCGGACAGCTACTTGTAGCCGGACGAGAGCAGGCTGGGGCTAGTGTCTGCTGCAGGCTCAGGGGCTCCAGGCTCTTACCGGGCTCTGCTTGTCTTCACCCCAGGGCCGGCTGCAGCGGCCCCGGGTGGTGTTGGCACCAGCTGCCTGCACCAGGGCACGGTGCAGCCGAGTGGCTACAAGGGGGCGGCATCCACCCCCCCCGGGGACAC